>NW_007728890.1:239119-249549 GCF_000696425.1 Galeopterus variegatus | reverse complement strand
GGATGCTGCTGAGGAAGCAGTGTTGAAGTTTCTTCCCACTGCCGTCATGTCTAAGTCACAGTCTGCTAAGGAGCCCGCACAGCTGCGGAAGCTCTTCATCGGAGAGCTGAGCTTTGAAACAACTGATGAGAGTCTCAGGAGCCATTCTGAGCAACGGGAACACTCACGGACTGTGCGGTAATGAGAGATCCAAACACCAAGTGCTCCAGGGGCTTTGGGTTTGTCACCTGTGCCACTGTGGAGGAGGTGGATGCAGCCAGGGATGCAAGACCACAAGGTGGATTGAAGAGTTGTGGAACCAAAGAGGGCTGTCTCAAGAGAGGATTGTCCAAGACCAGGTGCCCACTTAACTGTGAAGACGATCTTTGTTGGTGCCACTAAAGAGGACAGTGAAGAACATCCCCTGAGAGATGACTTTAATAGTAAGGGAAAAATGAAGTGACTAACCGAGGCAGCGGCGAGAAGAGAGGCTTTGCTTTTGTAACCTTTGATGACCATGACTCTGTGGATAAGATTGTCATTCAGAAATACCGCACTGTGAATGGCCACAACTGTGAATGAAGGAAAGCCCTGTCGATGGCTGGTGCTTCATCCAGCCAAAGAGGTCGAAGTGGTTCTGGAAACTTTGGTGGTGGTCGTGGAAGTGGTTTTGGTGGGAATGACAACTTTGGTAGTGGTTGTGGTGGCTTTGGTGGCAGCCGTGGTGGTGGTGGATGTGGTGGCAGTGGGGACGGCTATAATGGATTTGGTAATGATGGGAGCAATTTTGGAGGTGGTGGAAGCTGCAATGATTTTGGCAATTACAACAATCAGTCTTCAAATTTTGAACCCATGAAGGGAGGAAATTTTGGAGGTAGAAGTTCTGGCCCTTATGGTGGTGGAGGCCAATACTTTGCCAAGCCATGAAACCAATCTGGCTGTGGTGGTTCCAGCAGCAGCAGCACTAGCTACGGCAGTGGTAGGAGGTTTTAATTAACTTCCAGGAGACCAAGCTTAGCAGGAGAGGAGAGCCAGAAAAGTGACAGGGAAGCTACAGATTACAACAGATTTGTGAACTCAGCCAAGCACAGTGGTGGCAGGGCCCAGCTGCTACAAAGAAGACATGTTTTAGACAATACTCATGTGTATGGGCATAAAAACTTGAGGACTGTATTTATGACTAATTGTATAACAGGTTATTTTAGCTTCTGTTCTGTGGAAAGTGTAAAGCATTCCAACAAAGGTTTTTTTTTTTTTCCTTTTTGTCTCTTTTTTACTGACCGGTAACGGGATCACAACCCTCGGTGTCGCGCCCATACTGGGGACCGGCAACGGGATCGCAACCCTCGGTGTTGCGCCCACACTGTGCTCAGCCAGTGAGCGGGAACTGGTCTCCACATGGGATCCGAACCCTCGGCAGGAGCGCCGCCGCGCTCCCAAGCAGCGCACTCTCCAGTGCGCCACCAGGCCGGCCCCCAACAAAGGGTTTTAATGTAGAATTTTATTTTTATTTTTATTTTTATTTTTTTTTGTCTTTTTGTCTTTTTTCCGTGTCCGGCAATGGATCGCAACCCTCAGTGTTGCCCCCGTCCCGGCCCGGGGCCCGGCAACGGGATCGCAAGCCTCGGCGTTGCTCCCGCGCCTCGCTCAGCCAGTGAGCGGGANTCAGTCTTCAAATTTTGAACCCATGAAGGGAGGAAATTTTGGAGGTAGAAGTTCTGGCCCTTATGGTGGTGGAGGCCAATACTTTGCCAAACCATGAAACCAATCTGACTGTGGTGGTTCCAGCAGCAGCAGCAGCAGTAGCTACGGCAGTGGTAGGAGGTTTTAATTAACTTCCAGGAGACCAAGCTTAGCAGGAGAGGAGAGCCAGAAAAGTGACAGGGAAGCTACAGATTACAACAGATTTGTGAACTCAGCCAAGCACAGTGGTGGCAGGGCCCAGCTGCTACAAAGAAGACATGTTTTAGACAATACTCATGTGTATGGGCATAAAAACTTGAGGACTGTATTTATGACTAATTGTATAACAGGTTATTTTAGCTTCTGTTCTGTGGAAAGTGTAAAGCATTCCAACAAAGGTTTTTCTTTTTCCTTTTTGTCTCTTTTTTACTGACCGTCAACGGGATCGCAACCCTCGGTGTTGCGCCCGCACCACACTCAGCCAGTGAGCGGGAACTGGTCTCCACATGGGATCCGAACCCTCGGCAGGAGCGCCGCCGCGCTCCCAAGCAGCGCACTCTCCAGTGCGCCACCAGGCCGGCCCCCAACAAAGGGTTTTAATGTAGAATTTTATTTTTTGTATCCATGCTGTTGATTGCTAAATGTAATAATCTGATCATGACACTGAATAAATGTGTCTTTTTTTTTTTTAAAAGTGCCTCGTTTAGAATAAACAATGATTTTGTACCAAGCCATTTGGCTTGGGAAATATCCTTGAGTTAATGTGATCCCAGGTGTACTGGCTGCCTTTAGCTGGCTCCTAGGGAGGAAGGCTTAGCTGAGAAGTTGTCACTCAGGAGGGTGGGGAGAAGGGAAACCTTTCAGTAGGCTTGATCTGGGGAGGTGACAGGAGGGAAGCTGGGATTTAATAGTGCTGTGAGTTCAGGGTATGTGGGGTGCATGTGAGTGGCTGTGAACAGCTCTGCTCTTTCCTGGGCTTAAATCCAGGGGCCCTTCCTCACACGGGGACCTACCCACAGAAAGGGAACGTAATTGAACTCTTTATTGAACTGTTCAGTTGGTCTTGTGTTGAGTTGTCTGATTTAAGTTAGAATATTTTTTTTCTTAGATGGCTGGTCAGCTTTCTTTTTTCTTTAAAGTAGTAAATAACAGTCAGTGCCTGGTCAGAGGGTCATAAGAAGTTTGCCTACAATCTAATTTTAGGAAGAGAGATTAGAAAGCTGCCTTTTTGTTCCTGTGTTTCACACATGCCCAGATATTAGCATTTAAGTGATTAAAAAGCAGTATCTCTCTGAAAAGCTGTGGCTGGCATTTTTCTATCCTTAAATGCACCTCCTGGAGTAAAGCAAATTGCCCCAGCACCAAAATATAGGCACAGGTGTCCTCAAGATTTGTTTAGGGGATGTGAGAGCTTTTCTTTCTCCCCCCCCCCATAACTTCAAAAGCCTACAGCTTAAAGTATGATATGGGCAGAGAAATTTAGTCTATATTATAGACAGACCAGTTAAAGGACACATCTCATTGCTCCTGAAAGGGACTGTGAAAAACCTGTGTGGCTTTGAATGAGGAGGAAGTGACTGCATGTGTGTGGTGTCTATAGAACCATAAACATATCTGGACAGGCATCAGTCCCAGTAAAGGAAATTACATTTCTTAGAATGCATGCCACTTAGACTATTGGTGATAACAAATAAATAGTTCAGAGAGTTCTAATTTTTCTTGCTATCAAAAACAAATGAACAAGTAGTATTTCTCAAATAACAGTGCAGAGTTAGGCGGGTGGGCTAGGATGGCAGGCAAGTCTGCTCCCTGGGGTCACCCCGATTTCCACTGTGTGTGTGTGTGCATGCGTGAACACAACACCATAAGGATATACATTTGTTCCATGGGACTTTATAAAGCTACGTTAATTTTAATTGGGAAAAAGTACATCCAATAAACATTCTTTCCTGATATATTTTCCAGCAGCAAAGTTGCTTTCCTCGTATTTACACTGTGCCTTTTAAGGAGTGAATCTTTTGCAGGACCCTCCTTACTGGGTCCTCACTTCTTCACGGCACACTACAAGCTGTGTTAGAGAAGATGGAGTCCTAAGGGGCTCAGTAATGAGCCTGCAGTGAGTGGAAGGAGCTGGAAGCTGCTGTGAATAACAAGAAAACCAAACGGGATGAGCATAACAGTGACAACAAACAGCTTTGTCCTGTGTAAGTTAAGTTCGTCCATAAGCAACAGAAGGTTTGATAAACTCAAAGTGAAATAACGCTATAAAGTAACCTAAACCACTTTCTAATTAGGAGTTTTCTTTCCAAGTAACATCATCAGCAGGAGCTAAAATCCTAAGGTGTTCCCTTTTGAAAAATAAATTTATATATTTACTTATTTGTTTGTTATCACATCATAATTGTGTACATTCATGGAGTAGAATGCGTTTGGTGCTGGAAGCTTTCTTCCATGGGGACACCCCTGGCTCGCCCACCCCTCATTCATGGGTGTCTTGTCTAGAGAAACTATCCACAATATTTGCTATTTCTCTGGCAGACCCTATGTGCTCTCTGCTTCTCATGTCTTTGTATAAACATCACACTTTTAAATTGACAGGCCTTGGGTTTTACTTCACACTCAAGAGGCAGCTCTGCCGAATTTTAAGTAGAAAGGTATAGTTTGTTTAAGCCTTTTTAAGGCTAAGTTGGAAGGAAAGGTGGTCTCTGTGTGCTCAGAATGACTTATTTTCCTTACGATAAGCTCTGAGAAGTATTTTCATTGGCTGACATTCCTGGCAAAACAAAACAAAATGAAATAGTTCTAGGGGTAGCAAGGCATGAGGGAAGAAGTGTGGTCTGTAGAATCAGACAGACTCAGACTTTGATCTCAGCAATGCCAAATGCCAGCTATTTAATCACTGGAGACAACTAATTGTCCCCAAGTAATCATTTCCCCTTCTTCTGAAAACAGAAGAGAGGGACACTTTGCTCTCCAGGTTGAGACTTTCCCAGATCCTTTGAATCAAGGTGTGGTTCATGCAAGTGATAAGTTCTCTCAAATTAATTGTGAGTGGAGGTGATATGTAAAATATCAGCATCACCTCCTTAAAGACACTTGCCTTTGTTTATCTTTGCCACTTATCTTTACTTGTTCTTATGGGTTGGAATCCTGATGTGGCACTGGGAGTCAGCTTCCACCGTGGTGATGAGGACTGCAATGTAGAGAATGGTGGAGCAACAATACAGAAGGAATGTGGGTCCCTGAGTGATCACATAGAACAGAGCTCCTCACTATCCTAGCCCACTGCCTACTTCTGTGCTGTTAATTAAGAGATAGTTTTGTTATATTTTAGCTACTCTATTATTTGGTCCTTTTGTTACTGAAATCTAGCTTATGTTCTAATTAAAAAATTAACTTTGAGAAAGTTACTTAACCTCTCATGCCCTCAGTTTTCTCATCTGCAAAATGAGGAAAATATATGTCTTGCTCATATTTTTTTGCAAGCTTATTGTGAGGATTAACATTAGTGTGTTTGAGTGTTCTAAGTCTGCCTAGTACTATTATTGTTCATGCACATAAGTCTATCAGGAAAGTACAGATTTTCAAGATAGACAACATGAAGGTCTATAACTTATTTTTATTTTCTCTGTGTGGCACATACGGTGACCAATCCTCCTGGTTTTCCTCAGACTGAAGTGGTTTCTGGGAGGTGGGACTTTCAATTTTAAATGGGACACATCCCAGGAAAACTGGATCAAGCTGATCACCCAAACTGGAGGCCAAATATTTGAGACTTTCAGTGCTAAAACCAAGACCGCCCAGGAAAACTGAAAAGAGTTGGTCGCTCTGGTCAGAACACATCAACTGGAGAAGTTCTTTGAAATAAGCGATAATTCTGAATTTGAAGTAACATACATCCAAACTTTCTCTCTGGATCTGGTGGGAATTTAGCTCACTGATGCCAAAATTTTCTTTTTCTTTGAGGCACTCATTGTACTCACATGCAGATAAGAAATACTTGTTACATACCTCTGCCATTACTAACTGGCTCATTGCCACCCTGAAGAAGCAGATATGTCATTCTTTCGTAGTAAGGAAATGTAGGCTATAGCAATAAGCAAGTGGTGATGTCATCATTGGATCCCTTTGGGTAGATTTATGACCAAATCTAGCTGACTATTAGGTGATCCCACTGGTGATTCCACTGGTGGGAAGATGACTGAAATTTGGTTTGCTTTGCTGGTGCAGATTTGGTACACTTATTATGAACACAGTTTTGTTCAGGAAAGAGAGACCGGAATACAGCTTACTTATTATTAAGTACTGAGCTTCTGGGTCACTACTGATGCTATATCTGAAACTGGATATTGAATTTATCTATTGGTAAGCTGACTTGGTGAGGACTTAGATGATAAAATCTAGCTGAGTTTTTCTTGATATGACTTTTTCCAGGTTTTAGTAATTTCGCCCCCACCCCCCACCCTTTGAGTATTACAGTTATTTTCTAGGTCTGAGTTCCTTCCTCCAAACATAACTCAGTATCTCCAGCAGTCACCCGAATTTCAAGCACATAATCTTATATTCTGGAAAGAGTGCACTGGGACATTAAGGCGGGCCAGGACCCTGTGTTCTCTGGAATTTGCTATTCATCTCTGGTTCTGGAACTTTTTTGTTGGTCTTTCTAACTTTTATAATAACTTGATAGTGAGATTTTCCAGGATTTACTGGCATTATCTCTAGAAGGACCTGGAAGAAATCTTCATCTTAAGTGAAATCATATGTGAACAATAGCCCTTCAGGCAGCAGTAATAAAAAACGCTTTATAATCAACATTGAGTGCAAAGACAGTGTCAGTGTAGGGCTATGATAGTCACCATTGTGGATGTCATTGGATTGTTTAGCTGAAGGGGTGTCTTCCACCTCCCAATTTTCCTAAGCTTCATGCTGGGCCCCAAAGAATAGTATTTCTCAAATGTAAGAAGGCCATGATTTGCCAAGGATATGTGAGTTTGTAGGCAGGCAGGCAGGCAGTCCAGTTTTGTCTGGGAAGGGAGTTATCCAGCTTCACAGACAAGATTGCATTTTCAGTGCTAAAAACTATTGCCTTCCAGGGCCAGCCCAGTGGCGCACTGCTACAGTGCGACGCTTGGGAGTGTGGCGGCGCTCCCGCCAAGGGTTCGGATCCCACATACAGACAGGTTCCTGCTCACTGGCTGAGCGAGGTGCGGGTGCAACACCAAGGGTTGCAATCCCGTAGCTGGTCCCGGTCTGGTACGGGCGCGACACTGAGGGTTGCGATCCATTGCCGGTCACGAAAAAAGACAAAAAGGAAAAAAAAAAAAAACTATTGCCTTCTTATCAAACAGATATCTTGGCTATCTTTGCTAAAAAATCAACGAGATGAAGTGTTGCATACTTCTACAATGTTTCTCTCTAGCATCACATTGTTATGACTTCAGCTTGTGCAATATTTATGCAAGGTGAAGTGCAGGTCCATAAACTAACATTTTTGGGTCAACAGTAAGACTATTATTAGCTAGAAAAAGAGCATGTACTTTCTTATAAACTGGCTTTCTTATTCAATGGTAAGAAAAAGCTCTTACTATACAATGGAGCCTTAAAAAACACATACAAGATTTATAAGGAGCCCTATATGGCTGGAGACATTATTTTCTTATATTTTGAGGATTGAGAAGTTTCTATAAAATTTCCTGTTTCAGAAAATTTGAATACTTTCAGTGAGATTAACACACATACTTCTGGTACTCTGATACTTTTATAAACTTGTTGAGACAAAGGAGTTAAAAAAGTTACAGTGTTGCATAGATTGTCTTTGAGAACCTAGAAAAAATAGATATTTCTTTTTTATTCCATTACGAATGTTTACTAACTAGATATCTTACTGCTGTTGTCTTCTCTTGGGCCTTGTTTTCTTACTTCATATATAAACAGGGATATAATAGTATTGCAAAGGTTTGCTGTGGGAATTAAAAGGCTAATGCTTATAAAACTCTTGGCATGGTGTCTAGGACATAGCAAAAACTCAATAAATGTTTTATATCCTATTATTAACATCATTATCATTATCATTGCACTGTCTAAATACTGTGGAGGACATAAAAGAGCTACTGTCAAAGAATTTGTATCTAGTTGGTAAGATAGGACTTGAACTTGAGTATTTTTTCTATAATATTTGGTGGCACATATGAGCCATGTGTGGGCCACATTTCTGATTCTATGTAAACCGTTAATATTGGACCGGGAGAGTAAGATTTTAGCCTAGTGGGTGGAGCAGAAAGCAGAGATTTGAAGAATAGGGGCAGAGGTTGAGTATCCAGAAAGTAAATAAGGACATTCACAATCAGAGTAAGCAAATGCAAGATCCAAAATTCAGGGAGAAGTCCATGGAGAAAACTGATCGAAAAAAATGAACAGCTAAGTTGGGGAGCAAGAAATGAGTAGGTTTGCTGGACAGCTCAACTTTGGCAGTTTCTTTCTTTCTTTCTTTCTTTTTTTTCCTTTTTGTGCTGTCTTGCTCCTTTCATAGATCTGGAGATCCCCTCTTGGTCTTTGCCTTGGTCTTTCTGTGTCTGCTGACAACAGTGGAGTTGGAAAGGCTTCACGAAGGAAGAGGGACTCTAAGGAGACCTTAAAAGATGAGGGAAGAACAGGTGCCTGGGGCCCAGTGAGCAGATTGTATGGGGGTGTCAGGGATTTACATGAGGGAGCAGTGTGACAGGTGAGCTGGAGCCATGCCGTGGTCAGCTTCAATGACCCAGTGTGGATTCTGTCATTTAGACCAGAGGAAAGTAACTGTATTGATAAACGTAAAGATTAATTTTCTTTCTCCCTCTCTCCTTCTCTTTCTCTTTCTCCTTTTCTTTTCTTCTTTCCCTCCCTCTCTTTCTTTTCTCTCTCTCTTTCCCTTCCTTCCTTCCCCCTCCCTCCCTCCCTCCCTTCCTCCCTTCCTCCCTTCCTTCCTTCCTTCCCATCTTTTATTTGCCCATAAACAATTACTTTGTCTTCTGGTTTGTTGAAGCAGTATATGCCACACAACGTTTGCCACAATAATGTCAGTGAAAATGGCTGGCCATAAAAACGCTAGCACCACATTCACCTGAAGGGCACTTTTAAGGAAGGTGATTAATTTTTCCATTCTTTTTCACCATACAGTATTTCAGGACAGCCAGATAACTTTCTTTCTCTTATGTTTATTCTTCTCAGGAGTGGTGTAAGACGTCTTCTTTTTGTTGGCACCAATACAAAGCCTCAATGTAAGATAAAGAGTGGTCTCCTTTTGAATTTTGCAGTCAGACAGAGTGTGTCCATCTTGGAGTTGTTTGCCAGCAAAGCTCAGTCTTTGCTGATCAGGAGGAATTTCTTTTTCATTCTGAATCTTGTCCTTTACATTTTCTTTTTGTCTTTTTCCGTGTCCAGCAACGGATCGCAACCCTCAGTGTTGCCCCCGTACCGGACCGGGGACCGGCAATGGGATTGCAACCCTTGGTGCTGCTCCCGCGCCTCGCTCAGCCAGTGAGTGGGAACCGGTCTGTATGTGGGATCCGAACCGTCGGGCAGGAGCGCCGCCGCGCTTCCCAAGCGGCGCACTATCCAGTGCGCCACCGGGCCGGCCCGTCCTTTACATTTTCTGTTGTAGCCAAGGGTTCAACCTCAACAATGATGGTCTTCCCCATAAAGTTATTTTTGGTGTTGTTTGTTTTTTAATGAAAATCTGCATTTTGGTGGCAATTCTTCCACAGATGGTGAATGGGAAAGTCAAAGATTGAAGTTTAAAGAATAACTAGCTCCAAGTCATTACTGCTGCTAGGTAAGACATGGATTGGATCCAAGATGGGTCTCCCTCCAAAGCACATACCTTTCCACACCACCTATGCTGCCATTGGGATTCTTTTGAATTGATGAAACTTATACATAAGCTTCATTATCCTGGAAGAAGAATAGTCAAGAAAAACCTGTTAGGAAAGCAATGCAATAAACCAGATGGGCAACATCACATTTATGAAACATTCTGACAAATAAATCTCATCATGACAACTGTGTGAACAGGCATTATTAATCTTCATTTTACAGTTGAAAAAAATACACAGTTAATTCTGATTATTCTCAGTAGTTATGTTCTATAAAGTTGCCATGAACACTAAATAAGCAAATATTGAATTAGCTTCTTCAGGAAATATGAGGTTAGGTCCCTGTGAGTATCTGGCTACAATGTTTTCATCAACTGGTTGATATATAACCTTGTTTTATGTGTTTTAGAGTTTTGTTTAAAGACACCTTATTTCAAATATATTGTTCATTCATTAACATTGAACTCATAGTCAGTAGCTCTATACTTCATGCCTGAATGAAGCTTGTCTAATACATTACATGTATTTCTCTGTAATAGACATCATAGCCTTTTTGTGTTTAGGAAACCAAACAGTGCTTCTGTGCTATAAGAGCTGAAATAAGAAGGCAGTGTCTCCTTATTTGAGCTCCACTGGGAACGTGCATATTGGGTGAGTCAAATTTTTTGCTTCTCTGGGTGTGTCTACAAATGACTGAAAGCAACATGAGTATTGATTCTGAGGTTACAAATAGATTTTATCAAGTAGGTGAATTAGAAAATATTGGGCCAGCCTGGTGGCACACTCAGTAGAGTGCGGCACTTGGGAGCGCGGCGGTACTCCCGCCGAGGGTTCAGATCCCATATAAAGACCAGTCTGCTCACTGGTTGAGTGCGGTGTGGGCGCGACACCGAGGGTTGCGATCCCATTGCCGGTCAT
>NW_007728890.1:228206-238632 GCF_000696425.1 Galeopterus variegatus | reverse complement strand
AAAAAAAAAAAAAGAAAATATGGAATCCACAAATAATGAGAACCAACTGTACAACATTTATTGGGCACTTACTATCAGCCAGGTTCTGGGTTGAGAAGTTGATTTCAGATAAACCTCCTAATAAACTCATTTTTCAGATTGAGAAGCTGTGGAATAATTAAACTTGTCCAAGGGTTATGAACCCACATCTGGGGCTCTAGAGTGTGCTCATAAGGTTATGTTGTTTGGAAGAATCTGAGACTAAGGGGCTATTGCTCCAGCTTTCCCAACTAGAAGATGGCAGAACAAGGACTTGAATCCTTTCTCTAGCTCATGTCCACATCCTGGACACATCATCTCACAGGGTAGAGTTGTGTGGATGAAAAGAAAGGAGGGTCATGAGCATCAGAACAAAGGACTTAGGTTAGTTGAAATTTTGTCTATTAGTTCTAAGATGTAATCTGCCAGTTTTGTAGTGCTGCTTCTGAGCTTTGCTTTGATAGGACTCTAATACACAAATAAAGACAGAAAATTCATCTTGACTTTTTTGATTCAAAAGCATCTAATTTGAGGTGATATCAAAAGAAATAGTGAAATAAAATTAGGGATTATCTTTTAAAAGTTTTCTTGAAGGTGACAGTGATTTTGCTTCTTTCTGTCCATTGTATCTATTGTTTTTGACCCTAAAACAAAAGCTTGGACATGCTAGAAGGATTAAATGAATCTGGCGACCTAGAAAATTATCTGTATTTGCTTCTTTAACTTGTGAACAATGTAAAGAAAATATTAATCTCTCTCTTTGGAGAAGGGAAAATAGACACATTTCTTGTAGAATTGTAAATTTTTGCAAATATTTTGGAGAGTGATTTTTCAATAGGCATCAAATGTACATAATAGGAAATGTAACCCAAGGATATAATCAAAATTATGTAGCAATACTTCGATCTAAAAAGGTACCTGGAAGCTATTATATTAATGAATTATTGGAAACAGCTAAAATGTCTAACAGTAGGAGACTGATTAAATAAATTATGTGATGACCAAGCAATGAAATTCTAGGCACGTGACATAATAATAAATGTAAAAGCTTTCTGTATTTACTTTATATATATCATCTCACTTAATGCTCACAGCAATCTTTGAGAGAGTTTTAATATGAAAATATATTCAGGATATTTTTAAGAGAAGAAAGTAGCAAAACATGTATATATACTATTTTTTATATAAAACATATGTCTTTGGAAAAAAACTAAAAAGATAAATAATGTATTTAGAGTGGAGTTTTCTCTGAAAAGTGTCATTATAGATGGATTTTAGTTTTTTCTCTTTTGCTAATACAATGGATGAGAAATAAAATTGATTTATGTTATTTTTTTCTTTAAAAGCTAATCTGTAAGTCTTTGTGTTTTAATTGGAGCATATAGTGTGTTTACACTTACTGCAATTGCTGATATATTTGAATTTATATCCATCTTATTTTGTGTGGCTAGTCTGATCTTTTTCAATTTCTTATTTTCTTCTTTTTGACTTTTTGAGTTGCTTTTTTCATTTCATCTTTTTATTTGCCTAGACTCTGTTTCTACTCTGTCAGCGACTACTTGGGAAAATAGTACATGCATATCTAACATATCAAAGTCTAAAATTAAATCAATATCTTTAGTTCCTTTCAAACAAAACAGGGCCCTTAGAAAACATTAACTCTATTTACCCTACTCTTGAATTATAAGCTAATGTTGTTGTGTGTTTTATTTTTGTTTATTCTTAACCTCACAAGACTTTATAATTTTTATTTAATGTGGTCCATGCCTATTTAATTTTACCCATATATTAGTCTTTTTATTTTATTTCTTGCTCTTCATTCTTCCTCTATCTCTAACCTACCATCTGGAATCATTTTCCTTCTGCCTGAAATTTTTCAGAATTTCTTTCTTCTGGTGGCAAATTCTCCTAATGTAAGTCTGAAAATGTCCTTATTTCACCTTCATTCTTGAAGGATGTTTTTCTGGGTGTGGAATTTGAGGTTAGCAATCGTTATCTTTCAGCACTTTGAAGATATACTCGTAATTCCATTTTTTTTGTTTTTGGCTTCCATTATAGCTTTTGAATATAATTTGTCTTTTCTCTCCAATTGCTTTGAAGATCTTCTCTTAGACTTGGGTGTTCTTCAGTATCTAAGTGTGGTTTCCTTTTTAGTTTCCTTGCTTGGGATTTTGTTAGCCTTCAATGGAAGGATGAACTAAAAATAAACCTTTCTTTCAACCCACTTCCATCCCCACAATCAAGACTGGAAGGAAAATGGCCAGCTGCTTAGTGGAGGAAGATAAATAATATTTCCTGAAAAGTTGTAACCACAAGCCCGCTCAGTAATATTTTCATCCTGAATACACACTACTTGAATTGTTTGAGAAATGGTCTGAAAAAACCTAAGAATGTAATTTAAAGTGGTCCCAGACTAGTATATACCTCCCACAGGGGCCTGGCAGAAGCCAATGCAAATCCCTACTGGAGGAAACCACTTTTATTCATTAAGGTAAATAAGAAATTTACAGTCATGACTCACTAAACATTTAAGGAAAAAGTTATCATGAGTGAGAACAAACAGAAATGACATATAATAGAAATGGATCCACAAATACTCCAGACATTGACATTTTTAGGCATAAAAATAATTGTGTATTATATTTAAAGAAATAAAAGACAAATTTTAAAATTTGTGGAAGAATATTAAACTATAAAAATAATCATGCTTGGGCTTATTCTGAAAAACAAATTATTTGAAAAACTCTATTACTGTGTTTAATAGCCGATTTGATGACTGTCTTCAAAGCACATCTTTGTCTAGTCTCTCTACTTGGATTCTGATTACATGGGCAGTGGTGGGGATCGTGGTGGTGTTGGAGCTTCCCTCTGTGAATGCCACTTCAAGGAAACTCAACTAGTTCAGTGATACTTGGAAGAATCATGCATCATCATTTCAACTCTTTCTGAAGCAATTCCAGAAATACTTGAGAGTCTTGTATGGGCAAAAACTGTGCTATGCAGTTGAAGGGGATATATGATCCCAAAATGGGTATGTATGGTTTGTGTTTTCTAGAACTCCCCAAGTAATGGAAGAATTAGATATAAAGCTCAGATACCAAATAGACTATTTATGTTGTTATGTAAGAATTAACAACAGCGTACAAGCATACAACTTGGGAGTTTGGGAGGGATATGAATTCTAAAGGCAACATAATTGGTGAAAATTTTTTTCAGAGGAATTTTACGCAGGGTGAGTGCTGTGACTTTTTCAAAAAAATTTCTCGCACATCAATTTAGATGGAATCTGAGATCCCAAGTGTCCTGAATTAATTGCCCTACTTAGGATAGAATAAGAAATTTGTTGGTTGTGATGGAGATGGAGGGAAGGGGTGGTGGAAAGGAGGGAGAGAAGAAGGGTAGAGAGAGAGAGCACGTGCTGGACGTGGAGCCAGGAGATGATGCAATCTTGCGTGCTTCCCCCTGTGCTTTCTCCCTATAAAGCGCTAAATCTTCAGTAATGCCTGTAAAGATTACGAAATGCTTAATATCAATACTTCCTAGACTTAATTGTGTGTTCTAGCTCTAGTGTGGCAGAATGGAGATAGTTTGCATGCAGGGAACAAGCAACA
The DNA here is from genome assembly GCF_000696425.1 of Galeopterus variegatus. Taxonomy (NCBI): domain Eukaryota; kingdom Metazoa; phylum Chordata; class Mammalia; order Dermoptera; family Cynocephalidae; genus Galeopterus; species Galeopterus variegatus. Next base: position 235,003 of record NW_007728890.1, on the reverse strand, counting down.
GAGAGGAACAGGAGGCTGTAAGTTACAGGAACTGTGGACATCAGGGGGAGAGTTTGACTCTAGCCTCGGTAAGGAACTGGAAGCTGGCCATGTTTAACTATATCTCTGAGGAGAAAGAGGCCCCAAATGACATCTGGATGTTGCTAGGAAAGCTGTTGGGAGAGAGAGGACTTGAGCTGGGACCTTATAATATGGGTTGGACTTCTGCAGGAAGCTGCGAGGAGAAAAGGAGGCTATTTCAGGAGGAGGAATGAGCATGAGCGAAGGTGCAGAGAGAGAGAGGAGGATGCGGGAGCTGTCACCCTCCCCAGCCAGCTGCTCAGTGTGCCTCCTGGGTTCCACAGATCAGACTGGGGGAAAACTCAGACTGAGTCGCAACTTGAATTGGGACAGTTAGGACAGAACCTAGGAGTCTAGGTCCCTTGCAGTCCTCATACTGTGTAGCTGGTTCTCATCTTTCTCTTGCATTTGGAACCTGGATCTCTGTGGCCCCCCTTCCCGTGAAGCTGCCCCCATGCGCTTGCTTTCTGCCTCCTGCAAATGATGGCGGGGGCAGACTGAGTTTTGGGAACGGGTGGCCAACTGCACAATGCCATGTCTCCTGGTTGTGATTAAATTGTCATTTGGCACATTTTTGCTTGGATATAGCTTTCTGGAGCACCTTGGGAGATGTCAAACTCCATAATCGAGTTCTGGGACCAAAGCATTCATGTACAAGTAAATGAAAGCAGACCCGTCACTGGGGTCTGCCCCTGAAATATGGCTGCCCAGATTTTTGAAAGTTACAAACCCCACTGTCTATCATCTGTTATTGACTCTACATTGCTGATGCTTGTCAGCTCATGTGCAACATGAATCGCTTGACTCAGGGGAAAAGGTGAAGTATAAATGCAATAAACCCGCTGTAGACGGGCAGTGCACTTGAATGTGATACTTCAGTTCAAAGAACAATGTCTGAAACAGCCTTGAGTTTCTGACAAACACGTAATTAATGACCATCAAATGCTTTTGATTAAAAAGAGCATGAATCTGAAGCCACATGGAAGGTAACTTTCTCTAGTATTTTCTTTTTAAGACAAGGAAGCTGCTTGTATCTTTGAGGACTATTTATTGACCATAGAACTTTGGTTCAAGGAGTTGGAAATTTGTCCAATGCTACGTCACATTCTATATTTGATTTGCAAACATAGTTTCTCCTTCACCAAGTGACCACTCAACTGAAGTCAAAAGTTATCTGATTACAGGAAAATAACTTGATCCTTTTGGTTACTGTAAACATTTTGTAAGCTTGTTCCAACCTGCTTGAGAGTACTTCCCTCAGAAAATTTCCATGTTTTCATCTTATTGTGCATATACAACGTGGGTAATATTCCTACAGTTTTGGAAAGAGTTGCAATTTGAGAAGATGGCTTTGAAGTCTTTCAAAATTACTTGTGATTTTTTTCACTGTATTAAAGAGTTGTAGTCCATCCCAATATGGCCCTAGTCTAATATGAAAAGTTAGTGGTCCATGCTGTATTCAGAGGTAAGTTATGGAAAAATTCCTTCATGCTAATTTCCTGCCTATTTGTAATCATTATATCTTAAAGTTCCCCATATATCTCTGTCAGATAGATAAAAGACCCTGATTACTTAATTGCTGCTCAGACGTTTCATACACCTGGTTTTAGATAACAGTTCTAGAGTAGGAAGAGAGGAGGGTCTAGGGAAACAAAACAAGGAAAATGCTTCCAGTTTGCAACATTAAATTTTATTACATTGGGTCATAAACAACACCAATTAGCAAAACATTTTCATGGCCAAAGTTGCCTTTTGAAAAGCAGTTGCGTGGACATTTTCATGGAAGCAGATGGCTGGCTGTTGTGTAGAATCCTTGCACTCTACTTAGATTTGGAGATTTATAAGGAAGGGTGGGGTCATGTTTACCAAGCCTGCTGCTTTCCTCACCAAATCAATTCCTTGTCAGGGTCCAGCCAGACCTCTGGAAGGGGTTAAGTAGGAGTCCAGGGGGACCACTTGACATCTGCTCTACTGATGACTTTTTGATCTTGTTGTTTTTGGCTCTTGAAGGGCAGGCCCGCATTGAAGGGGGAGAGGGGGGCAAGAGAGAGAGAGAGAGAGAGACAGACAGAGACAGAGAGACAGATAGAGAGGCAGCTTAGGTGTGGGAGGGAGAAGGAAACAATCCCATGACGACAGATCAAATGAAGACAAAATAACTTTTTAAAAAAGTTTTTAAAAGTTGAGTGGGATTACATGCTATGAGATGATGATAATAGGAAGGAAAACACTGGAGTCTCACATGTGAAACCCTTTGTGACCAAGAATGTAAACCATGCGGCTGTTTTGCTGTCATTAACCATCCCTGTAATATGGGTGTCATTGAAAACCAAATTACATACTTCACTTTGAGCCATGGCCCCTGGAGTTGATGGAGCCTGCTGGCATGCAGCGTTTTCTTTCTTCTGCAAAACCAAAATAAAATCCCACCAAGAAGAATATGGGGGAAAGCTTACGGAGAGGTGGCAGGTATAATGCTAGTGGCCAGCAACCACCAGATTTGCCATTTGCATCCTAAACTCTGGTCCTCATCTTCCTTGTGGGGTGGGGGATGGGAAGAAAAAGGAGGAGGAGTGGGGAGTAGGGACAGGGCAGGAGAGATTACTTAAGGCATCCCAAAGCCTGAGGGGTTCTGAAGCTCCTTAAATAGTAGGATAGAGAAAAGGTGACAGAAGCAGTCACTGCTGCTGTAACTTCAGGATGTGTGATGTCAGGGCAGCACCCATCTCAGCCTTGGCCTCCCCTGATACTGCCACTGGTCACCTATGCCCCCTCTTCTTGGTCCTGGAAGGATTATAAGAGCAAGGCCTGGGTGTAGTGAGATGACCTTGCTCAGAGGTTTTTAGTGTTAATGTGCCTCCCCCTGTCCTGACTCCCAAGTTTCATCCCTGATTATGTTTTGTCCTTGACCTCTCTAAAAATATGACACGGGGGGACCTGCAGGAAGTTAACAGGAAGGTCCTGGTGTCCCTTATAATGACCCCCTCCACCTTTGGTTGAAGACAGAATCTATGATTGGGTTCATTTTTTGGGTTTCAGGTGTTCTCTTGGTCTACTAAATATGACACGGGGGGACCTGCAGGAAGTTAACAGGAAGGTCCTGGTGTCCCTTATAATGATCCCCTCCACCTTTGGTTGAAGACAGAATCTATGATTGGGTTCATTTTTTGGGTTTCAGGTGTTCTCTTGGTCTACTACATGTCCTATTTGTCTATTTTCAGACACGTGCAGCACTGGTTTATCTGAGTCTTTCCAACACAGCACCTAACTGCGGGTGTGAAGCTGTGTGTGGCCGTGGAGAAGGAACAGTCAAGTCCAGAGTTTGGCAACAGGAAAGCTTCAAGAGTGGGAGGAAGGCAAGGATAACCCCCCAAGGATGTATGTCACGTGAAGACATGCAAGGTCAAGACCAACTTTTGCTGGGATCAGGGTGACATGGGGGACACTGGCAACACCAGCTGTGCCTAAGACCCCATGTTTATAGAATGTCTGGAATAAGTAATTGACATTTGTGTGCTGGTCCTCAGGATCATGAAATGATCATGAAATGGGCTTGTCCTCAGGCACAGACATAGCCAGTGGTCAAGCTGAGATTTCTCCAAATCTGGAAATAGGTATCCTAAGTCCTGTTCCCTGGTCTTAACAGACTTGGCTAAGAAGTTTCTCAATGTTTGCTTAAGAGTTTAGGTCCCAGTAGAGGAAGTGACCTGGCTCCTTAATGACAATCCCATGTATACCTAGAGATGAAAGGATTTTGTTTTCCAATGAATTACTTTTGGGGGTGGGTGTGTCACACGTGGCTGCTGTTAGGGAGACCTTCCCAGGCTATGTCTCTGTGATGCAGCTGTCCTGGATATCCATCTCCAACCCTGAGTTCTGAGTCCAACCATCTGGAAGAGGTTCGGGGGCCAGGCCCTGCTGCCCCTTGTCTGCCTTTCATGTCACCTGGAATCTGCTGAGTGAGGTCTACTATGAGGGCTTAAAACTAGTCTTCCATAGTTTATGAGCCCAAATCCATCTGCAAGGGGACAGACCCCGGCTGACCAGCAGATAAAACAAATGTCCCCCTCTGTGGCGTTCCTATGGTGAGACCCGAGTTCCCCAAGCATGACGTCAGCGAGAGCCAGGGCAGGCCCTTTTCCCACACGTGGCTCAGAAATCATTTACAAAGCAAACAGAGAAGACAGCCCTGGGTAGGTGACTTTTCCTTTTGCTCTGGGCCAGCCCTGCGCTCCCAAGGCCACTCCTAGAGAGCTTGTCTGATCCGAGAGTGCAATTAAAACCAGGTGTCCAGCCAGTGCCTGTAAAATATATACTGGCAATGGGGGAGATCATTGGAGATTCTTTTACCTGGTAGAAATATGGAGACAATTCCCAAATCTGACTCTACTGAGAGCCTTCCAGACCTCCAGTTCCATCTCTCTTTGGAAAAAAAAAAAAAATCCCCAAAAACTTCCAGGGAAACTGGGAGCATATGGTTCCACCACCCCATTCTCTAGAAAGAAATGTGAAAAAGATTAGAGGGACTGTCAAAACCTCAGACTGGGCCTTGCACGGCTGGAAACGTAGCTCTTGTCTCCTGCCTTGCCCCATCCTCCCCATCCAGGTGAACCAAGTGACCTTGGGCTGGACCGGCAAAGTGGCGACCGTGATTTGGATGCCACATTTACCCAATTTCTATTTAGCAAACAAATCGAATGTACTGCTGCTTGTGTTTGGGATAAATACCTGATTAGATTCTCTTAACATAGGATGACTACTGCCCATAAAGAAAAGAATTTCAGCTGGGCAATGTCCGGCCAGGGCGTGAGGATTGGGTTTCCTCTTTATTTGTTGTCAGCAAGCATACCTGATCTTTCCTACCTTGCAAGCTCATTAAGCATATGCTTGAATGTGGGGCTACTGACAACGCAGCTGTATTTCATTTGTAGATAATTGATGCAATAAATGTAATAACCAAACGAGATATGTTGACTTGAGCTAATTTGGGTGTAGATGTTACAGCACTTCTGCAGCTGGAAACGTTTCCATCACACTAATCTGTTTCAGATAAATGCATCTCATTCCTGTCCTTACTAAGACAGAGGAGAAAAAAAAAAAAAATCAAACCATCCTGTATATCTAAAAATACATGTTCATAAGTTATGGTCAGTCCAAACACTGCTTGAAAAAATACTAATGTCAGCAAATCACGGCTTTAACCCCTTCCACACTGGGAGTGCCAAAACGAGGTGCTCAAGCCAAGTTCTTTAGGCACTTTTGGTCTGGAGACTTAAAACTTTAGCTGGAAGGGTGTGGATCCACTGTCTCTCTTCCGCCTCCTTTTAGGGAAGGCAAAATCTTTTTCATGGTCCATATATTTCCAGAGGCTCTTCTTTTATTTTCTCTGATAATTTAGCCCAGGCAATCCTAATAGTTGTGTATGGGGGGTAAGGTTCTGTAACTTTATAATAGGGGCTCTTGGAAGGGACAGAGGGATTTTGTAATATATGAGAGACCCACACTTGGGAGAGGCCCTTATAATTATCTGCTAATAGCCCAGAGCAGAGGTTGATAAATTGTGGGCCACAGACAACACTCAGCCTACCACTGGTTTTTGTACAGACCTTGAACTAATAGTGGTTTTTACATTTTTAAATGGTTTCAAACAATTGAAAGAATAATATTTTGTGATACAAGAAAATGATGTGAAATTCAAATTTCAATCTCCATGAATAAAGTTTTATTTGGACACAGACGCATTTGTTCATTGATTATCTGCTATGGCTTCCTTGGTGGTTGGTTGCAACATTTACCATCTAGCCCTTTATAGAAAAGTTTGCCAACCTCTGGCCTAGACTACAACACCCCCAATCTGTGCAAGTGAGGAAAAGCTAGATTTGATTGCAGTGTATTTTTAAGTGAAGTTTCCCTACTTCCAATTAAATGCCCAAGGAGAGTAGGTTAACCACCCCCCATTGTCTGCAGAAGCATTATCATCATATCTTGGAAGTGGCCTAACCTTTTCTCCTCGTGCTGAAGTTCAGTTGGTTGGACTGTTTGTATGCAAACATCGTTTCTAATCTGTTTGAAAAATTTGTGTTCCAGATTGGGTAATCTTTTATTTTACAATCTTGTTTTTGTTCTAAAACTATTCAACAAATTGTTTTCTCAATAAATATTCTTAAACATTGGTTTATTGAGGTTTAATCTTGATACATTACTGGTATATAGGTTTATAGTTATAAGAATTTCAACAAAAGTGTTCAGTCACATAACCACCACCACGATGAAGATGTACAACAGTTCCATCACCCCAAAAAGTTCCCAGTACCCCTTTTGTATTCAGTCGCCTTCTCCTCCCCTTCCCCAGCCCCTGACTATGGCGAATATGTTTTCTACTCCTATAGTTTTGCCTTTTCCAGAATGTCACATACCTGGGATCATACAGGATGTAATGGATATTTTAAAGGTACGTTTTTAGTTCCCTCAACTGCAGTTTAGAAACCAATGAACGCTTAACTGATGAATTTCAACTGTACTTGCAACAAACGTTATATAATTAAGAATAAATCTGAGGCCGGCCCGGTGGCGCACTGGATAAGTGCGCCGCTTGGGAAGCGCAGTGGCGCTCCCGCCCGAGGGTTTGGATCCCACATACAGACCGGTTCCCGCTCACTGGCTGAGGGAGGCGCGGGAGCGACACCAGGGGTTGCAATCCCGTTGCCGGTCCCCGGTCCGGTACGGGGGCAACACTG
>NW_007728890.1:221427-227206 GCF_000696425.1 Galeopterus variegatus | reverse complement strand
TTTTAAAAAAAAAAAAAAAAAAAAAAAAAAAAAAAAAAAAAAAAAAAAAAAAAAAAAAAGAATAAATCTATTATCCTTGGTTATCTGGAGGAGGAATTAAAAGTTTGTTGTACAGGCACTAAATTTGTGGGACCAGATTCTAAAGCTACTTTAAAATGCTCTTTCTTAAAAAAGAAAGTGTTGTTATCAATTATATGGAATCTTCCTGGATGGATTTTTTTTTTTTTGGTAATATAATCTTAGAGTTTCAATTTTATAGCCCCAGATGATTTAGGTTTCTAAGTGAGTGAAAAGGAAGAGGAAACTTTGTTTATATAGTCATAATCTGTGTCTCTAAACCTTTCTCCTCACTTCTTAAGTTTTATATATCTTAAAAAACAAAAAATATGCAAAAGCATAAAATATCCATTGTGTTATTTTATTGATTCATCAAGTACAGGATTATTCTCTAAGAATAAGGATTGGGGAAAGTATTGTTCCCTATGTGCATAAGCAGAAAGCAACAGAATAAACCTGTGCTTGCATTAAAAAAAGAAAAAGAAAGAAAAATGTGTATTTCCAGTGTTTCTATAGTGCAGTGATTTTCTATTCATTTGAATTTGTTCTTTAGAAGTAGTTGTTAAATAAGCCAGACACAGAAAGAGAAATACCGCATGTCCTCACTCATAACTGGGTGCTAAGAAAGAAGGAAAGAAAGATAGAAAGAAAGAGAAACAGAGGGGGAAAAAAGACCATAATAATACGTTGAACTTTCAGAAGGGGAGAACAAACCTCAGGATACTAGAGATGGGAGAAAGGGAGGAGGATTGGGTAGGGATTGGTGCGGTAAGGGGCATAAAGAATAATTATGATTTAATAATGAAGATGCTAATAATAATAATAATAGTAATAAAGTCGTTGTTAATATGCTTATTTTCTTTCCAAACAATTCTACAACAAAGAGAAGTTCCTATGTGCTGACAATGCTGTTAGCATAAATAAACTTTAAAAAGTAATTAATATTCAAGATCATCAGCCCAAATCTCACCCCTCCTTTTCCCCTCCTTTCCTCTCTCCTTCTATATTTAGTGTCTACTCTGGGTAACACTCCGTTGCCCTTTGGTGTGACTCTTATTGTCTAGGATGGGCAAATTCCAAAGGAGCCCTTCACTGGAAGGCAAGCATGAACATAAGTAACACAGTGCATATTTAACTACATCGAAAGTCTTGCTAGATCTGGTTTTTTAACTTTCTAAGTGAGTGAAAAGGAAGAGGAAACTTTGTTTATATAGTCATAATCTGTGTCTCTAAACCTTTCTCCTCACTTCTTAAGTTTTATATATCTTAAAAAACAAAAAATATGCAAAAGCATAAAATATCCATTGTGTTATTTTATTGATTCATCAAGTACAGGATTATTCTCTAAGAATAAGGATTGGGGAAAGTATTGTTCCCTATGTGCATAAGCAGAAAGCAACAGAATAAACCTGTGCTTGCATTAAAAAAAGAAAAAGAAAGAAAAATGTGTATTTCCAGTGTTTCTATAGTGCAGTGATTTTCTATTCATTTGAATTTGTTCTTTAGAAGTAGTTGTTAAATAAGCCAGACACAGAAAGAGAAATACCGCATGTCCTCACTCATAACTGGGTGCTAAGAAAGAAGGAAAGAAAGATAGAAAGAAAGAGAAACAGAGGGGGAAAAAAGACCATAATAATACGTTGAACTTTCAGAAGGGGAGAACAAACCTCAGGATACTAGAGATGGGAGAAAGGGAGGAGGATTGGGTAGGGATTGGTGCGGTAAGGGGCATAAAGAATAATTATGATTTAATAATGAAGATGCTAATAATAATAATAATAGTAATAAAGTCGTTGTTAATATGCTTATTTTCTTTCCAAACAATTCTACAACAAAGAGAAGTTCCTATGTGCTGACAATGCTGTTAGCATAAATAAACTTTAAAAAGTAATTAATATTCAAGATCATCAGCCCAAATCTCACCCCTCCTTTTCCCCTCCTTTCCTCTCTCCTTCTATATTTAGTGTCTACTCTGGGTAACACTCCGTTGCCCTTTGGTGTGACTCTTATTGTCTAGGATGGGCAAATTCCAAAGGAGCCCTTCACTGGAAGGCAAGCATGAACATAAGTAACACAGTGCATATTTAACTACATCGAAAGTCTTGCTAGATCTGGTTTTTTTAACCTTAATATTTTTATGCTTTTGTATGTTTTTTCCCTGCTCCCAGATCAATGTAAAAAATAGATTTAATGCACCTTACCCATCTTTCTTAGTTGTAGGTTTTAATCCAAGAACTCTAGAATTTTGCTGTTTCTCTACACAAGTGGATTTTGGGTTAAAACTCAAGGTAGCAAGTTCAGAAATTGGTCTGAAGTTTTCATTTTATTTCAAACTGAACTAATGTTACTCCTGTTGAAAATTGTACTGACAGGACTATACATATAATTTATGATATTTCCTATCCTGATGTTTAGCTGAATTAGAAACATTTGTGAACAAGTCCTTCTGCAGCCAGTTAAGAGGCATTTTTTTTCTGCTGGAGAAGGGGGACAAGGGGTGCCGTGGTCAGAGGCAGAGGGGAGAACTCAGAATACCTTTTTCTTCAATGACTGTTGATCAAGTAATTGACCGTAAACTGTTTACAACCGTGATCCTTGTTGCAACCACAGAGAAGGTGTTTATAGATAGACATTAAGCTCTTTCTAAGTTGTTCACTAAGTGTGCTGTTTACAGAGCAAATTTTCCCCCAAATCTTATTTTTTTCTGAAACATTCTATAAAGTGGATAACAAGATTGTTCAGACAGCATTGAGAAGGAGGTGGAGTAGAGTGAAGTTTTGGAGAACCTGACTTTTTTAACAGTAATTCCATTTTTATATTTCAGATCATGGAAAAAAGAAACCTCTACATAGGGTCCGTTCAAAGCATTAAAAAAATAAAGGTGAAAACAGCAATTTATGAAGAGGCTCTTGTATTGACTTGTTAAATTGCTTAAAGGGAAAAGAGATGTTGACCACACTGGTTCTTACGGAGGATTGAAAAAACTTACTGTGAAGGCAAATGCTAGGACTGCATGAGAGAAAATAGATTTGAAACTACATTTTCGGAAGATTAAAATGAGATACCACCACTTTAATTCGAGTTTTGCTAAGGAAAACACCAAGAGATTTGTTTTTTAAGTTCATATAAGTTGTTTGTCAAATAAAAGAAAGATTATAATTATTTCTTAAAAGAGTACATCTTTGGAAGTTGGGCCTGTGGGCTAATGAACGAGGCTCTGGCAGAGACATGCTGCACACAGGAAGCCCTGCTCTGCTCACAGGCCTGTGGCTCCCCAGGTGCACCGTGGGGCTGACCTCGTGAGGTCTGAATACTGACACCCACCGATCAGGCATTGCATGAGGTCCCATGTATGTCTGCACTCTGCTGCCTGCAGAAGAGAGGCTGCAGCCTCACGTTCCCTCTGGTAAGGCTCAAAGGCATGAACAGGGTGAAAAGAAAAACAGTTCGGAAGCTTCTGCAACACCTAGTTGTGAGAGGAAGAGAACAAACTCTCAGAGGGTGGCATGGGATGGATGACTAGGAGAGCATCTGGGAAGGAAAATTTGGCAGGCCTAGAGTCTGGTCTGGGAGAAAACCGAGGTGACACTGTTTCAAGCTAGAGTGAGCAAGAGCGGTAGGAGAGTCGAGGGGCTTAGCTAGCGTAAAAGACTTTGCTTTTACTCTTTGCCTCCTTTTTTGTTGTCTGGAATGTAAGGGTGATGCCCAGTGCTGGGATTAGCTGTCTAACAGTCCAGAGGACGAAAGCCACTGGAGGAGGGACGGAGCCTAGCCTGCAAGCATCTGCGCCAGCCCTGGGCTTCTTTTCAGGCAAGCAAAGCAAACCCCTCTTGGACTAAGCTAGTGTCACTGGGTTTCTGCTCCAAGGGGCCAAATCCTAATTGACAGGGCCTTGGAGGAAAGGATGTAGGAAAACAGAGGGGAGAGGGGAAGGCCGTTCATGGAAGGCACAGGGTAACTCAGACACACAAGTGGGAATGCATGTGCCATATCTGGGGCACAAGGAGTAGAACAGTCTGAAGAGTCATTTATTCTGGCTGGAAAGTGTCTGGGGAAGAGAGGGGAAAGACCAGGCAAGGATCAAACTGACTGACTATTTAAGTGCTATCCTTTTAAAATTCTGGGAAGACCAACAGATGTGTTTAGTGCTAATTGGGTTGATCAGGCTTTCAGTGATGATAGTTTTGTTATGGGAAAAATGATTTAACTATCAACTATTAGAACTTGTCAAGTAAGCTTTCACAATCAAGATTCTACTGTCTTATCCAACAACTGGCTGATGGGCTTATGGGGGCTGGGATAGCAGATGTTGTATCACTGATCACTGTATGTGATATAGATCGTGTCTACACAATAGAAAGTAGAAACCTAGTGATAGTTCTGTTTGAATTTTTCTCTCTACTAAGTTAAGCTTTAAAAAAATTTTAAAAAAATCTTTATCACTTAGTTGGAATTATTGAAGCAGAGGTTTGGCAAATCCTCCAAGGAGCTTCAAGTGGCGTCCTTCATCTTTCTAGTGGTTCTTGGACTTTAGCAGGCATCAGATTCACCAGGGGAGCTTGTTAAATGCAGATTCGTGGGCCTGGCGCTCCGAGGTTCTGGTACAGCAGGTTTGGGCTTGTTGTCAAGAATCTTCATTTTTAACAAGTACCCCTGGCGATTCTGTCTCAGGTGGTTTTCTGAGTATCATTAGAGAAGCACTGATTTATAGTCCGTTCCCCTTCCTTATTGCCTTTCCTGCCCTGTGCTCATGTTCCAGTGCTTTCCAGAAAAAGGGGAGTTTCTGAAGGTGAGGGTCTCACTTAATTTCCCATGTCTTTCTGCTAGTAGATGGAAGGTTTCACCAAAGGCCACACTGTTTTCCAGACTCTTCTTGTCACTTTAAAAATTTTTTTGTTTTTTGATTTCCAAAGGAATATTTGTTCATTATTTAGAAAACTTGTAAAGATTCAGGAGGTGAGAAATAAGAAACTACAGATAATCTCTATTCTTCTATCTAGACAGAACCATCGTTAATGTTCTGATGTATTTTCTTTTCTTTTTCTCTCTCTTTACATAAATATTGGGATCCTTNTGTTTTTTGATTTCCAAAGGAATATTTGTTCATTATTTAGAAAACTTGTAAAGATTCAGGAAGTGAGAAATAAGAAACTACAGATAATCTCTATTCTTCTATCTAGACAGAACCATCATTAATGTTCTGATGTATTTTCTTTTCTTTTTCTCTCTCTTTACATAAATATTGGGATCCTTCATGTTTCATCTTCTCAGATGTATTGGTGTTGATCCTGGTTGCCAACATGCAGGTGAAGGTATTCTGCTTTCTTCTGGAATCTCCTGTTCATCCTCACCTTATAAGCCTCTTTTGAATATTTGTGCAAATGTTTTTGTTTTATAAAGAAAAATGCATTGAATAAATAAATAAGGTCTCGGTTTAAAATAAGCAGCATAATGTTCATTTCAGGAAAGACTCAGAAGTTATTTATTTTATCAGTTTTGATGACTTTTAGTTATAAACAACTCTCCCTGTGTCATTTGCAGCTAAAGCCTTACGTCTTATTGTGGAATAGGAGGACGCCCAAGGCATCAGTGTGTCTCTGTGCATTGTCACAGTGGTGGTGGTGGCATGGTGAGAGCCCACCCAGTTATTCAGCTCTTTGAACCAGCCAGAAGTCTTAGAAACAACAGAAACTGACCCTAGCTAACATAAAGTGGGCAGTTT
>NW_007728890.1:214867-220613 GCF_000696425.1 Galeopterus variegatus | reverse complement strand
AGAACTGAAGGAAAAGTGGAAGAACTGAAGGAAAAGTGGAAGAACTGAGCCTCAGTGAAGATCAAAGGACATCTCAGAAGATGTAGGTTTCAGGTGCTAAAGGGTGTTCTCTTCTGGGAGCTGGTCCCAGAATGAATCTGCACCAGCGACTTTCTGTTACTGAGCCTGTCCTCTAATAGAACACACATTTATCCTCTCATTTATTCATTTATCAACATTTATTGAGTACAAGACACTCTTTTAGTTTCTGGGGTTACAACTGTGAACAGAGCAGGCAACAATTTCTGCCATCGTGGAGCTTATATTTTAATTAGGAGAGACTGGCAATAAACTAACAAACAAAAAAGAGTAAAATCTCCATATACAGTATGTCAGGTGGTGATATGTGTAATGGAGAATACATAAAGGAGGGGCAGGAGTGATGCAATGGAGTGGCCAGAAAAGGCCTGGCTTGGAAGGTGATGTTTGAGGCAAGATCTAGAGGAGATTCATATGGATGTTGCAAAATGAGCTTTCCTGGCAGAGGGGGCAGTGTTGGCTTATGTTTTAAAAGGATCGCTCTGGCTGCTCCGCTGAGACTACACTGAGGGGGCCTAAAGCAGAATCAAGGTCACCAGTGAGAAAGCTTCTGCAATCATCCAGGTGGGAAACGATTTGGGCTTGGGCCAGAGTGATCTCAGTGGAGGTGATAAGTGACTAGGCTGGGTCTCTTTTGAGGGAAGAGCTGTCAAGTTTGATGGTGGTTGGGATAAGGAGTGTGAGAGAAAGAGACGAATCAATAATGGCTCCCAGGTTTTTGGGCCTGAGCAATTTTTGAGATGGAAAAGGCTTCAGGAAATAGCAAGTGTGGGGGGGTTGAGAGCTTGGTTTGTACAAATTACGGGTGAGACCAGATGGGGGTATTAGGAGTGGGCAGCTGGACATGCAAGGCAACCTGGGTTCATGGGAGAGGTCTGGGCTGGAGATACCAATTGGGGGACATCAGTAGATGAATGACATTTAAAGCCATGAGGCTGGTTGCGATAAACTTGCGAGTGAGTGTAGACACATGAGGGGAGGAATTAGAAAAGGGGACTGAAAGGGAGTGACCTAATTGATTAGATCAACTTGTACCTTGTGGCAATGGGAGTGGGAGCCCCATGCTTGACAGTGCCACCAAGACTGCAGGCAGTGGTGGAGGTGGTTCCTCAAAGTCATTATCAGAAGGCATGGACCTTGTGCAGGCATCAACAACATGTGGCCACCATATTCTTCCTTCCAGAATTAATTAGATTTGCGTTTAGCTCTTTTCACAAAAGTATGCAACGGAAGTAAGCTGCAGGTCAGGTACCGAGGCACACTAATCTGGATGATGTAAAGGTACTGGATCCTTGCATAAATCTCTGCTGTTCCATTTCTTAATAAAAATAAACTCAAGAATCTCCACTGTCCTTTGAACTCTTGAAACTCTTGAACTCCAAGGGTTTAGTTGCCAAACTGGATACGAGATCGTAAACTGTTAAGGCAAGGATTGTGTCTTATTTCTCATGGCGTCCCTAACATTAAACATAGAGCTTGACAGAGGTTAGGTGCTTTCAAAATAAATCAAAGCACAAATCATTTGGGACAGCTGATACCTTTTATTTTCTTCCTGTTATTGGGTAGTGTATTCATCAGAACTCTTATTTTCAAGATAGAAACCTGAATAAAACTGTCTTAGGCAAGAAAGGAAATTTTTGGTTCTCATAAGTAAAATGTTATATGACTTCAGGCATGGCTGGATCCAGGTGTCAAGCAATGTATTCAAGTCTGTCTCTTACTTTTGACAATGCTTCCTTCTTTTTTGTTCTTGTTTTTTAAATTAAAAAAAAAATTTTGTCTTTTACAGTGCTTCCTTCTTTAAGGGCACCATTCTCACACAAGATATCCTCCCTCAATCCCCAGGTTGGCAAGATGTCCACCAGCAGATGCAAGTTTACATTTTCCCAGCTCAGCAAACCTAGTGGAAAGGAAACATCTTTTTCCTAATAGTCTGAAAATGCTCTCAGGCATGGGCCACATGTTTATCCCTGAGTCAGTCACTATGGCCAGCATGATGGAGTCTTCTCACTGGCTAAGCTTACTTAAGAGTTCATCTTGAGTGCCAGGACCAGGGGGTGGATGGGCTCCACCCAAATTGCATCAACTGAGCTGGTAATGACACAAGACAAAGGAGTGGATACTGAGCAGGCAGAAGCCACAGATGGCCACTACAGGTATGAAGTATATCATAGGAGCACGTGGGAGAAGCAGTCAAATTCTTTGACCTTTCTGTGGTGTCCATTTACACAGAAACTGCTGCATCTGGTTGTGTTTGGTCTGACCATGGTTTGGAGTGAGTTGACAAATCACAAGCAGTTGTGCTTGAACTTTGTAAACTATAGAACCACTTGTATAATGCTGACAATCTGTTTCCCTTCTCGCTCTGCACCTCAGGCCTGGGACAGCAGCTCCGGCACTGCTTTGCCCCTCTGAAGGCTCAGGAGGCTGAGGCAGGCTGGAGCTCTGCCCAGAGGACACTGTTAAATGCAGAGATGAAGTTATCACTGGCTTGGCAAATTCTCCTCTGGCTGTTTTGTGATAATACCATCTGCCAAGGAAATGAAGCAAGGCGTGGAACTTCAGAACAAAGATGCCTCTTGGTGGAACACCCGCAGACCTTGGAAAAAAGAACTTCGATATCCCGAGGGGAAAGTCGCTGTAATTTTGAAGGTGTTTCACTCAGGAAAGGAGCCTGTAATTTGTGAAGCAAGACTAATCTGCTCGTGGGAAGCTGCAGCATGAAATGAGACAAGGTGTGATACCCTGTCAGGTTCCAAAGAGAGATGATTTAGGGGGAGATAGCAGCTTGAAAACGTGAGGATGGGTGTTACTAACTTAATCCATATGATGCCTTGAAAACAAAAAGTATATTAGGGGCGAAAGGCATGAAACAGACATTATTCATTGTCTCCAGGTGAGATTTCTCCTGCAAGTTTACAAGCAAGTGTTGGCATGCTGTGCGCAGACATTTGTACAATAGATTAGAGTACCCAGATCGCCACAGATGAAAAGTAGGGGGAGACACCTTTGACTCTTTCCCTTCCCCCGTCTAATTTATCTATCTCATTTATTCCAGACAAGGGCTCCTTTACTTTGTGAAAATTAGAGACATCTGTAGTTATACAACCCAAGCCGAGGACAATCAAAGCTCACGCAGCCAGGTGTGAATAGATTGCTTGTAGGGTCAGGAAGGTGACTCTTCTGCTCCTCCNCACGCAGCCAGGTGTGAATAGATTGCTTGTAGGGTCAGGAAGGTGACTCTTCTGCTCCTCCCCCTCCCATGGGCACCATCCACAGTCATCAGGAGGTACTTGCCAGGAGTGGGTGGAGAAGGAGGGAAGAAGGATCCGTGTTCTGGTGAGAAGCAGATGCCGGCTGGACGAGGATGATTCATACAACTGGCATGTGCTTCCAATTCCGTAAGACAGTTCCGCAGGCCCTCCTGCTGATCTTGGGGCTCAGATTGATGCTGCAAGTGGGGAGCACAGGCCTGTAAATTGCTCCAACTGCAACAACTCACTTTCTCTAGGATGTTCATGTGCATCCCCCAGACTGGGGAAAGACCTTCCAAATGCAGGGGACGGATTCTCAGGATGGTCTATTGCCCCTGGGAGGATGGAACTGCAAGAAGTCTCTATTTAGAGAGAAATGAGGATGGGGTTCTATGGTGACTCCCATATAATTTTTGTTTTGAATTTGAAATTTTATTTGTTTTTAATTAATTTAAATTTAAAATCTGACATACAAGTCAGTCATTGGAGAATTTTAAATTACATTTGGAATATCCTGGTGTGTAAACCTACTCCTTTTTAAAAATAGACTTTAATTTTTAGAGCAGTTTTAGGTTCACATCCAAATGAAAGGTAAGGTGCAGAGATTTCCCATATACTCCCCCACGCATGCTTAGCCTCCCCCATTATCAACATCCTCTCTCAGAGTGGTCCATTTGTTACAACTGATGAAACTGCATTACATCATAATCACCCAAAGTCTATCATTTACGTTAGGGTTCGCTTTTGGTGTTGTACTTTCTATAAGTTTTGGCAGGTGTATACTGACATGTATCCAACACTATAGTATCATACAGACAGTGTCACTGCCCTAAAAATCCTCTGTGCCCTATCTATCCCTCCCTTCCTCCCCTATAACTCCTGATAACCACTGATAGTTTTATTTTCTCCATAGTTTTGCCTTTTCTGGAATGTCATATTGGAATAATATGGTATGTAGCATTTTCAGATTGGCTTTTTTTCACTTAGCGATATGCATTTAAGTTTCCTCCATGCCTTTCTATAACTTGATAGCTAAATTTGTTTAGTACTGAATTTTATTCCATTGTCTGCATGTANCACGCAGCCAGGTGTGAATAGATTGCTTGTAGGGTCAGGAAGGTGACTCTTCTGCTCCTCCTCCTCCCATGGGCACCATCCGCAGTCATCAGGAGGTACTTGCCAGGAGTGGGTGGAGAAGGAGGGAAGAAGGATCCATGTTCTGGTGAGAAGCAGATGCCGGCTGGATGAGGATGATTCATACAACTGTCATGTGCTTCCAATTCCGTAAGACAGTTCTGCAGGCCCTCCTGCTGATCTTGGGGCTCAGATTGATGCTGCAAGTGGGGAGCACAGGCCTGTGAATTGCTCCAACTGCGACAACTCACTTTCTCTACGATGTTCATGTGCATCCCCCGGACTGGGGAAAGACCTTCCAAATGCAGGGGACGGATTCTCAGGATGGTCTATTGCTCCTGGGAGAATGAGATTGCAAGAAGTCTCTAGAGAGAAATGAGGATGGGGTTCTATGGTGACTCCCATACAATTTTTGTTTTGAATTTGAAATTTTATTTGTTTTTAATTAATTTAAATTTAAAATCTGACACACGAGTCAGTCATTGGAGAATTTTAAATTACATTTGGAACAACCTGGTGTGTAAACCTACTCCTTTTTTTTTCTTCCTTTTTGTCTTTTTTCGTATCTGGCAACGGATCGCAACCCTCAGTGTCACTCCCGGACCGGACCGGGACCGGCAACGGGATCGCAAACCTCGGTGCTGCGCCCGCACCTCGCTCAGCCAGTGAGCGGGAACCGGTCTGTATGTGGGATCAGAACCCTCGGCGGGAGCGCCGCCGGGCTCCTAAGCGGTGCGCTGTAGCAGTGCGCCACTGGGCCGGCCCCAAACCTACTCCTTTGTAAATAGACTTTAATTTTTAGAGCAGTTTTAGGTTCACATCCAAATCAAAGGTAAGGTGCAGAGATTTCCCATATACTCCCCCACGCATGCTTAGCCTCCCCCATTATCAACATCCTCTCTCAGAGTGGTCCATTTGTTATGACTGATGAACCTGCATTACATCATAATCACCCAAAGTCTATCATTTATGTTAGGGTTCGCTTTTGGTGTTGTACTTTCTATAAGTTTTGGCAGGTGTATACTAACATGTATCCAACACTATAGTATCATACAGTGTCACTGCCCTAAAAATCCTCTGTGCCCTATCCCTTCCTTCCTCCCCTATAACTCCTGACAACCACTGATAGTTTTTTCTCCATAGTTTTGCCTTTTCTGGAATGTCATATTGGAATAATATGGTATGTAGCATTTTCAGATTGGCTTTTTTTCACTTAGCAATATGCATTTAAGTTTCCTCCATGCCTTTCTATAACTTGATAGCTAAATTTGTTTAGTACT
>NW_007728890.1:206351-214390 GCF_000696425.1 Galeopterus variegatus | reverse complement strand
ATTTGTAATCCGGGAGGATCTGTGTTTGGGTCTCGGCTCTGCCAATAATGAATTGTGGGGTCTTGGGGAAAACCATTTTACCTCTGCTTCTGAGCTGTGTTTCTCCATCTGTAAAAGGGAGACAGGAATTTCAGCTCAAAGGAAACTTGTGAGATTAAATAGTGCATGTGATACTGTTTCATAAACATATTACACATTTCCAAATGTTCATTTAATAATTGTTCCAAATGAAGTGACTGAGTCCCTGGTATTCTCGTTCTTGGCTTCCTTCCATGCTGTTCCCCAGCTATCACAGTGATGGGGAACTGCAGGGACACTTATTATGTTTCCAAACACTGAAGGACAGTTTTTGCTCAGCATGATCAATTTCAGGGGCCATACCTCCTCTGCACTTTAAACTTATGAATGAATCTTCCCTCACCATCATAAACCCCTATCAACCCTCAAAGTCACATGCCTAACACTGGAGGTCTCACAGGCTGACCTAAATAGGGGCTACCCCCAAGTCAACCACACAACCCGAAATTCAATCTGAACTGCCATAAACCCCTATCAACCCTCAAAGTCACATGCCTAACACTGGAGGTCTCACAGGCTGACCTGAATAGGGGCTACCCCCAAGTCAACCACACAACCCGAAATTCAATCTGAACTGCGCCAAACACAAAATTCCCAGTTAATTAGTCCACAGTTGGTTTCTAGGTCATGCCGCTAGTTAAGCTGTTTTCCCCTGAGTCCTTCTGGAGGCAAATCAAGTTCTGGGTGAATTTGAGGAAGCTGTTGTTTGCTTATAGGGACCCTCAGGTATGCAGACCTTCCACATTTCTCTAGTTAAGCCATTGGCAGTGGAGGTTCAACCATGTCATTGGTGCTTGGAGGTCTGATGTGCCCTTTACTCAACCCTGACAGAGGTCATTGTTGCCTGGGGAACATACTGGCATTTCTCTCAAGCTGTTCCACTGAGAATGCAATGCAGAAAGTCAATCCCAAGATGAAGGACACCTCTCAGATCACTGCTATGGAGTTGGGTTGCTTATTTTGAAACTCTCTGACACTCGTATGAGTGTAGATCTGGATGTTCCAACATGAGGTGAGCCCCACTAGGTCAGGGGCTGTGTGTCTTATATCATTTTTGTGTCTCACACCTTGTAGAGCACTGGCTGGAAGAACCTGACCTGGAGAGTCATGAAAATGGCCCCAGGTCTCAAGAAAAGTGGGGAGGACTGTTCCCTAGATATTTAGCAGTGGAGTAGAGGTGACCATTTAGGCAAAACATGTGTACTTCAAGACCATCAAGCCAGGGTCAAGACAGGGATGCCAGTGCTGGATCTGAAACTTTGCGGTGGATTTGGGGAAGAAAAGCCCATAAAGAAGAGAAATTTGAAGGTTAATAGTTTCAAGTCTCTGGGAAAATGAGTTTCTTAGCATTTGCTCCAAGTCCTTTTTTGGAAGTGAAAGTGGGTATAAATGGTGAAAGAGTAAATATTTTGAGAAAAAATTGAAGACTCTCACAGGAAGGCATTTCCAAAATATACTCATAAAAAACTGGTTCTTTGAGTTACAGATGCATGTTTCAAGGAACAGAGTTTTGTGGTCAAATATAACAGATTAAACCAAATTAATATATTGTGGCATAATTAGTATGCTAATGCACATCGTAAATTTTTAAGAGGGTTTCTATAGCATGTATCATTTCTCAAAATTATTTAGTCATAGACCTCTGTGCAGAACACTTACTATCAACTCTTTCAAGGACTATAGTTCAGGTAAGGCAAGGTTGGCCACGTGAGAATTCCTAAAAAGGATACATTTTAGAATATTCTTCCAATTACAGCTTCATTTTTGAGTACTTACTAAGTG
Organism: Galeopterus variegatus; assembly: GCF_000696425.1. Taxonomy (NCBI): domain Eukaryota; kingdom Metazoa; phylum Chordata; class Mammalia; order Dermoptera; family Cynocephalidae; genus Galeopterus; species Galeopterus variegatus. The sequence continues at coordinate 212,530 of NW_007728890.1, read as the reverse complement.
CTAGGCACTGCTCTAAGCACATAACATATGCTATTTCATTTTTTCCTCAAAATAACCCAATTAGGTAATTATACTTCTTATCCTTATTTTAAAGATGAGGAAATTAAGGTCCAAAGAAGTGAAATAACTAGAAACAACTGAGTTGGTACTTACGCCCAGTCATTATGACTCAGAGTTCATGCTGTTAATCACTATGATCTGCAGTCATAGCAAAAACAGAACAAAATAAAGCAAAATCCTGAACACTTTATTCTATACTATGATTTTTTTTCAGGGGTTGCAAACTAGTTGTTGTGGTTTGCCTGGCACAATATTTTAAAATACCTGGGGTTTGAATACCTTTGAGAAATATATGAACTTATTACTTCTATACTAGACTTTCTTTCTTTTTTTTTTTTTTTTCCTTTTTGTCTTTTTTCGTGACCGGCAGCAGATCGCAACCCTCGGTGTCGCGCCCACACCTCGCTCAGCCAGTGAGCGGCCGGTCTGTATGTGGGATCCGAACCCTCAGCAGGAGCGCCACCGCGCTCCCAAGCGGCGCATTGTAGCAGTGCGCCACCGGCCGGCCCCTATACTAGACTTTCTACTGTGTCATTTTATTCCCAATCTGATATAGACAGTTACCTGCCTGCTCCCTATAGGTATCTATGTTTTCTATTCTTGATATAGCTCACTGTGGCTGGTGTTGAAAATAAGGAAGTGTGGCTTGTGGATGTTGAAACTAAATGACTATCATGTTCTTGGGAGGCAAGAGAAAGCTGGAACTTCCTCAATATCAGCAAATGAAGCAGCAAGGAAAGTGGTAGGGACTCTAGTGGACCATCTCATTGTAGATTCTACTCAATGTGCATGTTCTTGGGAGGCAAGAGAAAGCTGGAACTTCCTCAATATCAGCAAATGAAGCAGCAAGAAAAGTGGTAGGGACTCTAGTGGACCATCTCATTGTAGATTCTACTCAATGTGGGAATCCTCTTTAAAGCATTCCTGACATGGACATTTAATGTATGCTTTGGTAATTTAATGTATGCTTCTGTACTTTCAATGACAGGGAAATTACTACTTATATATGCTTAATATGCATGTTAAATGGAAACCATTAGCACCCCTCCCCTAAAACTTCCACTTAATTGTTATGCCCTATGGATGAACACAGTATTTGCTGAAATGTATCTTCTATTGGATAAGTACCTGAATATACTGACTCCTTCAGTGGTTTTTTCACTTGTTATCATTTCTATACACCCTTCTTAGTTTTGTCCCACTCCTGCGGGTGATCAGTAGCTTGACCATGAGGTGAACAGAATTTAAATAGAGCACTAGGGTGCACCCAGGTCAGTGTAGGCTGCTTTGGGGCCTATATTCATCTGGTCACCATGCATCTAATAATACAGGCCCAGATTGCCTTGGCTTGGCTTTTCACATGGTTATGTGCCTTAATTTGGTCACTTGAGTTTATGGTCAACTAATGGCCAAGATCTGTTCCACACAAGGTCAGACCAAGCCATGCCTCTTGATTAAGTAAAATTATCTTGACTTTTTCATAGTTAATTTAGAAATGGATATATCAGCTGAACCCTGTATAAGGGATTCTCTGTGATATGTAAATGTAAGTGAAATTTGTGTAATCAAGAGAAAACAGTATTATTGTTCATTGCATTAGTGTGTATTGAGAAAGAAAAGACATCCAGTTTGGACACAAAGACCAAGATTTAGAAAGCAGTTAGTGAAGATCGTGAAGTTATGAAAATGGTAAATTGTGTTCAGTAGACTAAGGTGCTGATCAGAGAAAAGTTAGGGCAACAACGGTGGGAGAAATGAAAGAAGTTTTCACAGAGGCAGTGGGACACACCTGGTGCTTGAACAGTGGTTTGGCGTGGACTGGTGCAAATTGTTAGGGTGGGTTTTGTTGATGAGAGGATGGGTCTGAATAAAAGCACAGGCGAGAGAACGCCCACTTCCCTGGCATGGTGGAGGTGGTCTTATTTGGTAGGGCAAAGGGTGTCTTTGAGGAGTAGTGAAGGATAGGGTGGGGCTAGTTATAGGGGGCCTTGCTACCCAGACAAAGGAATTTAGCCATGAGATTGTAGGCCTAGGGGAAGGTATGAAAGACAGAATGCTGTTGAAGGAAGTCTAGTCTGGAAATGGTATTCAGGAGAGATTAGAGGGTTAGGGGCTGCAGGCAGGGAGAGCTGCTCCAAGGTAGTTGGAAGTAATAATTGACAGCTTTGGAGAACCATTTTGAAGGAGGAAAGACAGGATTTATTTGACTTCATGGAGGTGACAAAGAAAGGTTGGATAAGCATGATTTTGTAGTTTCACACCTGATTGATGTGGCTAATGGTGGTTCCATGGTCAGAGTTGAAGAAGGAAATAGTTTAGAAGAAAGAGGATGGAGTGGATATGGGGGCAGCGTTCAAATGACATGGTCTGGTAAACCATTTGGAGATGGGACCTAGGCAAACTGCCCATGGGAAGGAAGAGTGTCAACCTGAGAATAGCTTGTGCATGTGCTCATCTTCTTTCTAATGCATGCCCTGGTGTTTGGCTCTGCATGAGCAGCAGGTGTGTACCTAGAGCAGAGGTTAAGAGCAGGTGTTTCAGAGTAAGACAGACGTAGGTTCAAACCCCAGCTGTCCCACTTACTAGCTGTGTGAGCTGGATAATCAATGTAACGTCTCTGAGCCTAAGGCCAGTCTTATGTAAAATGAGGAATGTAATACTAGCCTCACAAAGGTATTAGGGGGATTCAATAACATTGTGTGCAGTTTCATTTACAAGGCAGCATACAATGGCATGTAGTACTCCCCACATCACTGATGCTGTTGTTATTGTTGTTATCACTGATGCCTGGCTGCCTATAGTGACTGCTGTCTCCACGTCAGTGGGTTTGGGACTCTCAGGACATGCTGCTTAGGACTGAAGTTGTTCTGAGTACGGGAGAATCACAGATAAACTTTTCATCACTCTGGAGCTGCTGAGCAGAGATAAAAGCATTCACCCCTTCCTGAGAGCCTGATTGGAGAAAGATACCTTCTCACCAGGGGTGGAGAGTGTTTTCTTTAAGCAGCCCCCAGACCCTGCCAACCTCCTTCATCCCCACGAATGGTCCAGCTTTGTACAGTTGCCATAAGATAGGTATAGTCCTTTCCAAATCCTTACCAGCTGTCCCCCCCCCAGCAACTGACTCTGAGCTCTGACAGTGATGAACTTGGAATGACCATGGACAGTGGCCAAAGCTTACAGCATTAGGACATTCCCAGAATACTACAGGTCCTGCACAAACACGGGCTTTAAATAGCCCTCCTGTGCCAGGGGCTCAGGATGCATTTCAGGAGCTTATAGGCCACTTGACATTGGCTACAAGACCACAATGGAAATAATAGCCCGGCTATCTCATGTGCTGCCATGTCAGCAAATGCTGCATGTGAATAAGGCCTTGTTGGGTAAGTCTGTGTATAGTAACATAAGTGAGGGCAATCAAGCTCTTCCAATGCAGCAAACTCTAGGAAACATGAATGCGGACTCTTGGCAGCATCTGGAGGAGCCAGACTCCTTAGCCCAGGGATTGGGAAGCTGTTTGCACTTAGATAATTTTTGTTTCCCTAGAGAAGTAAGAAGTGTCAAGTCTGATGTTGGAACATCGCAGGACTGTGAGAAAGGCTTCCTTTGTATTTCAATTTTCATGCCAACTTCTTGGGGAACAACATTACCTGGTCCCTCCCCTTTCTGGCCCTGGACCATGTGTACAACTCTTCAACTGAAAAACAAAGCAACTGCACTTCACTCCTCCGGACAAATGACTCAGGCCACAAAGGAGCTGGGCTCTGTGTTAGCACCCATCAAATCCTCACTGCTGCCGTGACCCTGACATTCCCATCTGGCACCTAAAAAATGCAGTGGTCCCTTTGTGTGTTTAATTTGATTGTGGGTACCATTTTGAAAGACAGATTTGCATAGGTAGGCATCTTGTAAAATATTTTTCTCAAAGCATTTATCAAGGGGAAATGTGCAAGCTTAAAGGTGGAAGGAAGCTGGGGGAGGGTGCGGAAAAGGAGGTGAGAACCGGAGAGCAAAACATATGCTTTTCAGCTGCCCTGGCTGGCCCTGGAGCAGCCCCAGTCCTGTGGGAGGGGAGGCTCTGCAGGTTGCAGTGCGGATCAGAGAGATTTATGCCCAGCACTCCGAATACATATCCACGACTCTCCACGGCACAATTTTGAAAAGGTGATTATGGGTCTGACATGAAGGAATATTTTATATGAAATCGCTGAAATATTTCTGGGCACTAAGCAATAATCACCTCAATGCTTTAGAAAGTGTTCCAATTTGTTTCTCATCAGCTTCTTGGCGGTTGGGATTTGCATGCCATTTAGTATCCAGTCCTGGGCATCCTGCATGCCACCACGCTGAGCACAGGGGCTCCCCTTGAAGAAAAATGCACTGCAGTTTGGGGATAAGTCTTGGTAGCTTTAAAAACGTGCAGAGACTTAGAATCTGTAATTCCACTTCTTGGAATATTTCAAAGAAAAATATCGGACAAATGATGCTCATTGAAAAGATGCATGTTCAAAGATGTTTATCACACTGTGATATTTTTTCTGTGTGTCCTTCTAGAACGTGAAACCACGCAAATATATGGGTATACACATTTTAACAAAGATAAGTTGGAAACAACCTGAATGTGCTCAAATAGGGAGTTTCATGTTTTAAAAAGTGCTATAGAATATTATGTATTACTAAGTCAGAAAAATAAATTGTAGTATGGGATATCTATATATCTACTATATATACACATACAGATATCTGTCCCTATATATCTCTATATATGCTGTGATCCCATTTTTAGTTACTGCATTTATATACGTGTGTAGGCGAATGAATTCTAGAAGGACATATGCAGACATGCAAAGATGGTTATCTCTGGGTGGTGAGAATATGGGTTACTTTAAAACATCAGCCTGCTTGTATTTGCTGTAATAAACACAGATTACTTGCATAGAAGAGGAGTGTGTGTGCTGTCTTAGTGAAGAACTCCCTTGCCTCCTTTGGTCTTTGGCCCATCTCAGCTTCTGCCGTGGACTAGGATCTTGTGCTCATATCACCTTCATGGAGTGTCCAGCAGAACCAGCTCTGTTGTTGTCCTGTGGTGTCTGGTGTGCAGCCTCTTGCACTGAATGGAGGCTTAGGCTGAAAGTAGGCTTAGGCTGCAAAGAAGATGACAGGCAGCCCCTCTTAATTTCTGGTTGATGCCAAGGAAAGGAGCTATTGGTAACTGACACCTTTTTTCAGCTGAGCTTCAGTCTCCATATCAGACTTGTGGGTAGAACGCGGACCACTTTACCATTGCTGCGAATGATTGTGTGTCTGGCCTGCAGCAAAGTGTCTGTGTACCAAGAGGCTGCTGTCTTTTCTGTTGGTCTCTTGCTTTTCTTATTAAAATTGTATTATTCATTTATTTGATGATTTCTGAATCTGAGTCAAGGAACGAGAAGCCTGTTGTAGTCTGGCACTTATATTTTGTAATTTGTTATCCTACCCAACAGGTTGGCCTGAAATTTTTGGTGTGAAGATTCAAATATTGAACTATCTCATTATTGCAGTATAGTGACTATTGGAAGTTCCCATCTTGATTTCTTCCCACTGTGTTCTTCTCTCTTAAGGTGGAGTGGGAAGGGCTCAGTTTGTAATATACCTGGCTGCCAAAGTGGCCCTAATTTTGAGTGGTCCTTTCACATTCAACACTACTACACTGCTACTGGAGATAAGAAGTTTGAGCAGAAGGAAATGCTCTAAGACTGTTCCCAAAGCAAAAAGTAACACCCCTCACTTAAACTGTTTTTCCTTCTTATCATATGCCACCTTGGAGATGAATCAATTTAGCTATGTCTAAGCAAAGAACCCAATGCTCGTCTTGTGCAAAGGAAAAATGATGTGTCAAGTATCGGATCTCAGTTTCTGCGCCACTAGGCAATGAAGCTATGAGTGTCTATAACATCCACACTAAAATTTAAATTGGGATTTCTTTTGGTGTTGCTGGCATTGCATGGGTGATACGTGCTTCTGGAAGCAGACATTTGAGTAGTTTTCAACTTTTTGCAGTTTCAGGAATACACTGAAGATCCTTGGAAAGGTTGTATAAGGGGAAATGACATTTGCTGGGGACTGCCCATTGGCTAGGT
>NW_007728890.1:202822-205860 GCF_000696425.1 Galeopterus variegatus | reverse complement strand
ATCCTTGGAAAGGTTGTATAAGGGGAAATGACATTTGCTGGGGACTGCCCATTGGCTAGGTACTTTAAGTCCACTCATAAATTCAGCACATAAAATCATTGCAGAGTTAACATTTCAACTTGGCATTCTGATACTGAAGTCCACCTTGGGCTGAAATAATATGGAAAGCAAAGTGTTATTACCTTTCCCAGAGCTAATAGTTTATTTTTCTTAGTCTATTTTTTTCCCCAAAAGTTGGAATCTTCCTTTTCTCTTGGAATAAAAATAATAGAAAGAGTTTAATCAGACATCAAAGTATTTTAGCTTTGCTTAATCCAGTGAATATTTAAAATTACTGGATAGAGTCCTGGGCTTTAAAAGAGACCTTTAGGTTGAGTCTTGTAATTTTATGGATGAGAAAACTGAGATCAGAAGGATTAAGGGACCTAGAGTCACACCAAGAGTTGCAGATGGGGCCATGGAACTCTACGCTGTTCTTTCACTGTTGGATGATGTATCTGAGCATAGCGTTCTGTTCAGTTGCTCATCAGCCACCCTGTTTCCTCACCCTCACCCCAGTTCAGCTGTTTGCTGATGAGAAATGATTTAGGACGTAAATTTCCCAACTGGATTCAAGAGAAAGGACAGGAAGAGCCATGCTTTCTGCTTTCAGATGGCTCTACAACCATGAATCTGTAAGCTTGTTTCCTACATTTTAGGTTCATGTCCATGTCAAATTCTGAATTAGTGATGACAAAATGGAAACTCACTACAGAGGGCCCAGGAAAATGTTTGTTGCTCTCCAAATTCTTTGGAAGTTCCCAAGAGAGAAGAGACAGGGGCTACAGAAAAGTGACTCATCTGCCTCCTGAAGGTTTGGCAGATGAATCAACAAACGCTTGTGTTCAGTGACACCAAAAGTTGTTGATTGACATGAGCCACCTTTGGGCAAAGAGAAGCAAACTCCACAAGAGTCCTAAATTCCATTTCCTTTTCTAGGCCTTGGAGTAGATTTCAAATTAAACTCCATAGGTGACAATGTGACATTGATGTACAGATAGAAATGTATAATGTTAATAACGTATAGAAAAATGTATAGACTTCTTTTCGTTTTTTCCTGCCATGAATTTCACTTCTTTTCTGCCCCGAATTAATGTATACAGTCTATTTCTTAATGGAGTGTTGTCGAGAGTTCTGCCATCCCGTCCTGCTCTTTCTTTCTGGGGTGGAGTTTTCGGATGGTAGATAATGTCAGATATGATGCTCTCGCCTCAGCCTAGTGGCTCACAGACCGAATATCTCTCAGCCCAACACTCATCTCAGGACTGCTTAGATTTGTCACACTGTCTACTGTTTGGAAAAGCTGTGCTGGAAAATGAAAATACTTTACATTTATGTAAAAGGTACTCTTACACATATCGTTTGGCTCAGTCCTCAACTTTTATTCTAGTTGTGTTCCAACACTTGAAAGCAGAGAAAACTGAGGATCAGAGAGGCAGTATGACTTTACGCAGGGCACACAGCTCACCGTTAAAGCTGGGACTGAAACTCAGAGCTTGGGCTACATTGTAAGTGATCTTCCAACCATATCAGAGTTGATGTTTGGTTCTTGTGAGGAAGAAAGACTGGGGCAGCCCTGTTGTTTTACAAAAGTTCAGATTAGACATTGCTGTTAGTTTTCTAGATTGTTCATAGATTTAAAAACACTCAGGCACTGATTAACCAAATCAACTGTGATGACAGTTCAGTAGTCATCATGGTAGTAAGAAAGAATAGGATTATTCTTGTGGCCCCAATTGTTAGCTGAACTCTTTTTTTTACTACTTGCTGCACCATTGTCTTGGGATCAGAGCATAGGCTTGGAGTCTGAAAGACTTGGTTTAAATTTTCAGCTATGCCACCGACTAGTTGGGTGACATTAGGCAAGTTACTCAATATATGTCCACCTCAGTTTCTTGAAAAGGAGGACAATACCTACTTTAAAAGGTTTTTATGGGACAAAATGAGATAATAAATATAAAACACCCAGCATAGAATCTGGCTAAATAATATTAGCTCTTGTAATTACTGTTCTAAGGGTGAGACAATGAAATAAATTGTATGAAGTCTGTCAAATAATTTTAAAACACTGGAAATCACAGGAATCATCCATCATTGAGCCATCTACACCGCTGGGTGATTTTGTTAACCTGAGGCCTAATCCACAGTACTGAATAGAGTATCTTATTAAGAAAGAGAAGTCATCAAGCATTATCCAGTAAGTTCTAGCTAGAGTGGAAAGGACTTTTCATTAGGTTTTCTTGAGGATCCTATGGGATGGGAGTTACGGTGCACATTTTATAGATGAGGAAACTTAGACTTTTAGAAGTTAACTGCCATGTAACATGTAAGCTAGCACAGCAGAGATTTGAACACATATTGAAGTTGATAACATTGGGTTTCACTACTGCCACCTGCATGAGTATCTCTGTGATGCTAAAAACAAAAGTCCCAATAATCCCCATGATGTTTAGAAGATTTACCATGGTAGGTATCAAAAAGTCATGAAGTAGATTCTTCATTTGTTTAATAGAATGAGGTTCCACTGAGTTATTAAAAGACAGACCTTTTTGCCAGCATTAGGAATCTTTAAGTTGAATTGACAGCATTGACAATTTAGAAGTCTTTGTTTATGTATGTACATAGTTTTTACAAGTAGGATACAAGTTATGTGTAAGTTACCAGGAAAATTCATAACCTCAATCTCATTTTTGATTACGTTTTACGGTGAATGAAACAGAATGTGGGAGAGATGATTGACATCAAGGAAATTTATTCTAAATTAAATTTTGTACTACGTTAGTGAAGAATAGCTTTGAAATGACTGTTCTGAGGGTTCTTACTTCCTCGTTTAGTGGTGGCCTCTGCGTACTCTTTTTACAAATGGCTTTTCACCCCCACCCCTAGCGGCTTGGATATGTTTTTCCACCAGCAATTAGCATTATATGCAGACCCTGATTAGTCTTAAGAACATTTTAAACATGAGATTCTCTCTCCTGGGAGATGGATTTTTTTTTTTT
>NW_007728890.1:198572-202805 GCF_000696425.1 Galeopterus variegatus | reverse complement strand
TTTTTTTTTTTTCATTTGTTCTGCATCCTGACATTCTGGTTACATTGTGAGAAACACCTGTATTCTCTGTCAGCGTGACATGAAAATTCTCTTTGCAAGGGAGAAAAGGACAGAAAAGAGGGAAAGACACGAGTAGGGAGATGAAGAGTGAGTCTGAGTGGGAGAGAGCTGGAGAGAGATGGAAAAAAGAAGACGGGGAAGGAGAAAGAGATGGAGAGAGGTATATAATGAGAGATAGAGCTGGAGTGATGGGAAGAGAATTAGCTGGGGACGATGGAGAGCGAGAAAGGGGGAGAGAGAGATGGAGATCAGAAGGACAGAAGGAAAGAAACCAAGAAGGCAGGACTCCAGCTCCTCCTGGGCCCAGCAGGGAGCTGGCAAGAATTTGAAGCCAGAGGGACACATTATCCAGAATCAGGAGTTGAACCTAATTGTAAGCAGACCCTGCCCACCCCCTTCGGATGAGTGATGGACTCTTGGCATGTGACCTGGCTTGGCAATCTCCACCCCCTGTCCAGGCTGCCATAAGGAGATACGTAATGTCTAGAGTGACGGGAAAGTCATGCCTGCAGCTGGTACACATGGAGCTGCCTCATAAAATGACTCACTGCGAATCCTCGCTGAAATCTCCACTATAAAAATGATAATGGAAAAAGCACAAGAAAGGCTAAACGGGCTTGAAAGAAATTTGTTCCAGCTTGTGTAGCTCCCTTCAAATTTTGAAAAAGACTCTATTAGAAAATGCCAGCAAGATAATGTATCTTCTTCCCTACTGGCCATAGCCCTTCCCCTCCCCCACCTCTTTTTTGACCCTAGCATGTAAGTGAAAGTGGTGGGGGAAGAGAGGAAGAGTGCTGGAGGAAGATGTAAGAGTTATTTATTAAGCAGGAGGGCTGATGTTTGGGACAGGGAGGGCTGGGAGGCTCTTTCAGAAGAAAGGGAGTGGTGTTTTGGAGGGCAAGGAGGCAGGCTCTCAGGGAGCAGGAGAAGCTGTGTTTTGCTTGGCATCTGGGGTAGGATGTTGCCAGAGTGGAGGGGCCTCCCAGAAAGTGAGGTCAGATGCTGGACAAGGGAGGCACATGGCAGAGTTAGTCATGCAGACCTCTGCAGCAAGGTGAGGAAGTTTTCAAGTCCAAAGAGCATAGAGTCCTAAATGTAAATTTTATTGGCTCCTTCAAAGTCGCCCAAGACCATGATGCTTCTGCGTATGATCCCAAATAGATCTCAGTTTTGTGGATACAGAATCTGCCAGAATTTGAGGATATTATTCAATGAAAAGTCCTGTAGCTTCCACCTTCTTATCCTCCCCTACCGCCTTTACCCCAGCAGAGCTGGGACTGCTCTAGGTGCTGGTGCAGAGCTACAGGATGAAAGGGCAGATATGGTGGCAGACTAGACCTTGAGCTGAGCTTGGAAGCTGGTAGTCAGGGTAGAGCTAGGCTTCAATGCAAGGGGAAGTGCCCAGAGTGGGGTACATCTACTGTACCAATGGTGAGTGCAACATGGTTCAGAACCAGAAAGTGCATGAATAGTGTGCACTGGGACAGTCGCAGGTCAGAAATAGTCAAGGTAGACAGTGCAGTCATGGGCATCTTGTTAATGTAGTTGGAGTGTGCAGAGATCCAATGCAGTGTGCTGGAAAGAGCAGAGCCCAGGGTGTATAGCTGGCACCCTGGGTGGGATGCAGAGGCTGGGAATGCCCTGTCCATGGGGAAGGGATGGTTTAGGTAAGGGATGAGGAATCTGGCAGGTGGAATGGGGTGGCAAGAAGGACACAGTGCTAGATATGATTTAGGGAGTTTGCAAAAAACAGAGTCCAGTTTAGATGGTTTGAGAGATGATGAAGAACGGACAACTTGGAAATGCAGGGACAGAGTTAACAGAACCCACAAGGGATGGTGAAGTACTTGGGGACTAGCAATAGCTGGGAGCTGTTACCACCTTAGGTCTGAAGGAGCAAGAGGGGAATGACATCTCTGCAGCCCAGTGAGAGGGAAAGCTGTGGGGTAGGGATGCCTGGCCAGGGTTGTGGTCATAGGGGGGCTCAGCCACTGCTAGACAGAGGGCCCAGACCAGGGAGGAAGTGGAGAAAAATTACACTGACCTCTTGTCCTTCCTTCCCTCCCTTTTCCTCCTGGTGTCTCCCACTGGTAAAACCCATTCTGAAGACAGCAATGAGGGAATTCATGAGGTCAGCCTCCTGGGGCCCAGAGCAAAGCAGAGAAGGGTGGAGGGGCTGAGGAAACAAAGAGAGGATGGCCACCTCTATAAAAACCCAGCTAGATGGCAGGTCCTCAGTGCCATGGAATCTGTCTATTTGTGTCCAGAACTAGTCAAAGGAGATAGCTACTCAAAACTATGTAGGCTCTCAGGGCTCAGGTTATGATGGGGATGGCTTTAGAGTTGAAGAGCAATGAGAATGTTAAACAGGGAAACTGAGGTACAAACCCTACCCTTTGGAGAGCTCTAGTATGATGAGAGATGGGGGATGGACTGAGGATGTTGTGGTTCAGAAAGAGGCTGACTAGACTCCGTGGCTGTAGGCAATTGACTTAGTTCTTGGTTCCATGCTATGGGGGTGAAGGCACGGCTGCTGATGTCCCTGTAGTCTTCATCCTGATGGGCTTAGAAATTGGGCTGGGTCAGGGCCCCCCAGAGTTTTAGTTGCTACAGTTGCTGCGAGGTGGGGGAAGAAAGGCTTGCTTGATGCAGATGGATGATTTGAGTGGGGATGAACTTGTTAACAGACATGGAATACAGAAGCCTTGGAAGAAAGGCTGAGAATGACCAAGAGCCTAGAGAGTCAGTTTTCAGAAGCTGAAAGGGCCATATGGGGCAGAAAATAGGCCAACGTGACATCCATACCTAGAAAAGCCTTAAAAACAAGACGAGCCACCACTCATAACCAGGGCTTTTATTTTCTTTTCGTTATAGTAAGGATCAGTGTCACTGTCATCATCAGTGTCCTCTGGAGGGGAGCAGGAAGGGGTAAAAATTGCTGAGGAGCATGCTAGAGTCAGAAGGAGAAGGGACAGTTTTGCAGAGAGAGATCTTGATGTTCTCTAGTTTTTAGCTTTGCATTTTCTCAAATTTCCTTAGAAAACGTCTCAACATATCTTCCTTTATTGTGAATTATACCTAAAGGAGGGACCTTTCTACTTCATGTTAGATTAAAAGGCTTGACCTGAGCTGATTTCAACATGAACTGATGCAATAATTAGTTGACTCTATTATGTCAATATTATGTACGCAGGATAGATTTTTATTGCATTTGTTCATACATAATTCTAAAATAGGGTTTTAAAGATGTAGGGACCTTTCTACTTCATGTTAGATTAAAAGGCTTGACCTGAGCTGATTTCAACATGAACTGGTGCAATAATTAGTTGACTCTATTATGTCAATATTATGTACACAGGATAGATTTTTATTGCATTTGTTCATACATAATTCTAAAATAGGGTTTTAAAGATGTATGAAATATACCTTAAATTAAACCCCATGATCTCTTTTGCGGATAGTTATAAAGAACATGATGATCAATTATTTTCTATATACCAGAGTGCACATTTTGGCCTTTTGAATCATGGTTGTTTATGTCTTTAAAGAATCCTGTATTGTTACTTTTTGTTTCTATCCCCCCTGGGTCAGGAGTGGGTGGTGTGTGGGCTGCTGCCTTCTCTGTATGTGTCAACGGTCTCTCAGGTTCCCTCCCTGGACTTGACCCCGGATTTCTTATCACTATGGTTGCCATTATAGGCATGGTGACTACCATGAAAAGTTTACAGTTATGTATCGATTATGTTTCTAGCTTTAGATAGATAGTTGGAAAACTTAGAATTGCCAGAATGAGTAAAAAGCTCCTTTCAGCTGTCCTTTGTGTCTTCAGAGTATGTTAAAGGTGTTACTGATGTCATGTCCCGTTCACGGGGGTGTGGTCGGGAACAAGGACACTGCACTTCTCTTCTCTGCAGAGAGCACTTTCAGAGCACAGGGGCTGCCTGTGCGTGCCCACCTCCCAGCCTCCCCACGTATGTTAAAGGTGTTACTGATGTCATGTCCCGTTCACGGGGGTGTGGTCGGGAACAAGGACGCTGCACTTCTCTTCTCTGCAGAGAGCACTTTCAGAGCACAGGGGCTGCCTGTGCGTGCCCACCTCCCAGCCTCCCCATGTCCCATTTCTCATCTTCACATCTTTGAATTGTTTTGTCCTGAAGTTTTCTGCCTCATGTT
>NW_007728890.1:197114-198463 GCF_000696425.1 Galeopterus variegatus | reverse complement strand
GTCCCATTTCTCATCTTCACATCTTTGAATTGTTTTGTCCTGAAGTTTTCTGCCTCATGTTGATGTTTTATGGCATCTTGAAAATGGCTCACCCTGATGTTTCCATATCTCATAACTAAGTAGGTAATTTAAAAACAATTATGAGGCAGTTATAAATGGGGAATAGAATTAATAATTTACTAAAAGTCTTTGGAGAATTATCTGAAATTCAGGTGTCTAGTTCCTGAAATGAATAACTTTCAGATTTATGTGGTTCTGTCAACACTGTTAATGAAAATTCAGATGAGGGGCCATTATTCTATATTTTGCTACACTTTTTAGATTCATGTTACCCAGAATTATGTCTTATTTTTGCCTCCAGAACTTGTCTAGTTTATACTAAATTTTGAATCTTACTCTCTGGCTAATTGTATCTGTGGTTGAGGCTAAATTAAGTCAGAGGCTGTACCCTATGAGCATCTGAGCAGTAGAAAATATCCTGGCTTACAGGAGGATAGGTCCCATTGGGATGCCACTTTATAAATATCAGGGAGATGTTGAATTACACAATGACCATATGACTGGGTGTTCTGAAATAGTTCCAATGTTAAATGTTAGGTCTTGCAGTTCCTGTAAGTACAATGGGAACTGTTAGATTAATATGTCCCCAATTTTAATTTAGAAAACAATTCACACTTCTTTTTCCGTCTTCCTGATGCCCCTGGCTGGGCTGGTGCTGGTGTCCCAGGACTCCTGCTGCCCCAGCTGACCTGGCTGGGCGCTAGCTTCACACTGACACCTCTGTGGTCCCTCTGACGCTTGAGTTCCAGTCTGGCCTCTGGCCTCTGCTATTAGCTTCCAGGGAGGGTTGTCTTGACTTTCGATTGGAATAAATCACTTTGGGGGTTGTCAAGACTGTTACCCTAGAAAGATAAAACCTTTGTCCAATGACCTTTTTTCATTTTCCTTATGGTATTTCTAAGGCTAAAGTTAAATACCCACCTTAGCCTAGGACTGGAGAAAATCCTCAGTGTACTTTAAAACCTTTCCTCCTTTTCCCCGCACCCGGCCTGCCTCTGCCTTCCATCTCTGCTGCTTCCAGGAGAGAATGTGGTCACCTCTATTGATTTTTCTCCTGATGTTGCTGAAGGACAGAGTTACTTTACTTTTATATGTTTCTGACTTGTGGACTAAATACACCTTTCTTTACTTTCATTCATTCATATATTTTAATGTTTAGGGTAGGAAGTATTATGTTAAAGCAGTTTTGCTGGAAAATTTCCTTGTAGCCTCCTTTTCTATTAAACTTTTATTTAGTATCTTTGTTTTTCTGCTTATAAAAGTAATATAGAAAAGTATAAATAATTTAT
>NW_007728890.1:192442-196623 GCF_000696425.1 Galeopterus variegatus | reverse complement strand
TTATTTAGTATCTTTGTTTTTCTGCTTATAAAAGTAATATAGAAAAGTATAAATAATTTATGTCCTTAGTTTCCTGGAAATAAAAGTACTAGCTTCACACGAAGCATAAATATTTTAAAGACCCTTTATATACATCTTGTGAAATTGTATTTCAGAAAGTTTGCACCAATTTGCATTCCTGCCAATTGAGTAAGTGAATGAATTTTTATTAGAATTGAGTATTATTATTATTATTATTGTTATTATTACAAATAAAACCTTTGTTAACTTGATGGGTGAAACTATTTTATTTTTATTGCATTTATGTTATTACTAGTGAGCTTTATAAAAATATGTAAATAAGCAAACAAATACATATTTATTAGACTTTTTTTTTAACCTCCCTCCCCACCCATTGGAGGGATAGAAGTGTAACATCTTTAAGTGCTAAACTATATTTACCTTTTTCCTTTTTTTCCCTTCTTCCTTTAGAGAGTTTTCCATTCAGAAGTCATCTATACAATTGTACTTCAAAAAGCTCGTGAAAAGTTTCATATTATTTTTTAATTCTATTTTTTCATAAGCTTTTTGAAGTACCCTCATATTTTTCATTACATTCCTTTAATGGTTCGATGTAAAAACAAATTTATTCCATGATCTGCCTAAGATTTATTTTAATGTGTATAGCATGAAGTGAGGATTTAAATGGCCTTTTTCCTAAAATCAGTGACCAATTTTTATTAGGTAGCACCTTAGTTGTAAACAACAGAATCCACTCAGGCTAGTTTAAGCAGACACGGAACATACTGAGGATTTCACGTGGCTCACAAAAATCACTGAACTCGGGGATAACCTCCCAGCAATTATGTCCAGAGCTGTGCCTCAGGAATGGCCAAGTGAGGAACCTGCCAGCTGTCTCTGCTGCCACCTGAATCAATAAAATGTTTACAGATGGGTTTCCTCACTTACTTTTGAGAAAAAATCTCATGTGGCTTCATCTGACTGGGGGAGAAATTTTTCTAGAAATTATTTTGACCTTCCACTCAAGATGGCAGAATAGACAATCCCCAGTGTCACTCTCTCCCAGAAATCAATGAAGTTACAACTATAAAAAAGCAATGACAGTTGAGCTGGGCTGCTAGACCTCAGGGGAAGAGGAGGAGAGACCTACAGAGTGCATAAAGGGGAAGAAGCCACGTTGAGAGAAAGAAAAAACTGCTCTGACCATTTCATGCTGTGACCGCTTTGAGGCTGGAGCTGCTGAGCTCATGGAGCAGGAGCCAGCAAAAGCTGCAGCTGTGCCCTTTGGATGAAGTTACTTGGAGGTGGCAGGGGAGAAGAGAGCCTTGGTGGCCCCCAGGCCAGCAAGACCACTAATAGGGTTCCCATGGACCTACATAGGAGTAAGGAGCCACAACAACTGAAAAAAAATTGCCACTCAGAGGCCAGTGAATCATCACAAGGGACTGGAGCCCAGCCAGTCTCATGGGAAGTGCTTGCAGCATGGGTGGTGGGGGAGACGGGCCCTCTGGGGGAATATTGGGGCACAGCAAAGACAGCTGACTGGCACCCCAGTCAGTGAAGGACCACTCAGAGGAGACTGATTAAAAGTACAGAATTGCATGGGGTGCAGTTTGATGAAAAGACTCAGGCCCAGATCAGAGTTTCTACACAACCCAGATGCATTGGGTCTCTGGAGAGCTGGAAATACCTATAAAGCCAGCCATTAAAACCTGTTTTTCAAGATGGCGACGGGTCTGGAGCGGGCATGCCAGAAGACAGAGCGAGCCTGAGAAGTGTGCGCTGTGCTGCCAGAGTACTCTTTGCATTTCCAAGAGCAACAAAAAACGAATACATCACTGATCAACTAATCTACAACGAAAAAAAGCAACTACAGTCTCGAGGTTTTAGGGCCGATACAAAAGAAGATTCCTGAGAATGCCCCAACCACGCCGGGAGACCGAGCGAGCAGCCCGAGGCAACAAAGGCCAGGAAAGACGGCAGCAGCGACGCAGAGATAGAGAGGAAGGCGTTGGACCGGCCCAGCACTGGGAGCTCTGTGAGTGACCCCCAGCCCAGCCCCGCTTGTGGGGCAAACGCCCGCTCGGCTCCTGCCTACCACACCAGGCTAGGCACCGGCAATAGTGCTGCCTCCATTTTCTCCAGTGGGGGCGGAGCCAGCCGGCTCAGATTGGGCAGGCCAGCCATCTTCACTTGGCGTGGCTCCTCACTGAGCTGTGCCACTTCTGTGCCTCAGTGCGGGGCCGCCTGGGGCCTGTGGACCAGCCACCAATCCCACTCCACCCGTGGATCTCTGGCGGGGCTGGTTGGCATGGGGAGCCCCCAGCCAGCATCGGGAGGGCAGGGAAGAGGATCCCAGCCAGACTGTCACTCCACCACACCTGGGGCTTCGGCCCCAGGTAAACCTCCAGCTTCCGGGAGGCAGATACCATCTCTGTGGCCTTCAGTTCGAAAGAACCCCAGACTGATTTCTGGTTGAGAGAGGGGTGACCAGGGTGCCCCTGAGCCCGCTTGAACGCTAATAGGGTTCCCATGGACCCACATAGGAGTAAGGAGCCACAACAACTGAAAAAAAATTGCCACTCAGAGGCCAGTGAATCATCACAAGGGACTGGAGCCCAGCCAGTCTCATGGGAAGTGTTTGCAGCATGGGTGGTGGGGGAGACAGGCCCTCTGGGGGAACATTGGGGCACAGCAAAGACAGCTGACTGGCACCCCAGTCAGTGAAGGACCACTCAGAGGAGACTGATCAAAAGTACAGAATTGCATGGGGTGCAGTTTGATGAAAAGACTCAGGCCCAGATCAGAGTTTCTACACAACCCAGATGCATTGGGTCTCTGGAGAGCTGGAAATACCTATAAAGCCAGCTATTAAAACCTGTTTTTCAAGATGGTGACGGGTCTGGAGCGGGCATGCCAGAAGACAGAGCGAGCCTGAGAAGTGTGCACTGTGCTGCCAGAGTACTCTTTGCATTTCCAAGAGCAACAAAAAACGAATAAATCACTGATCAACTAATCTACAACGAGAAAAAGCAACTACAGTCTCGAGATTTTAGGGCCGATACAAAAGAAGATTCCTGAGAGTGCCCCAACCGCGCCGGGAGACCGAGCGAGCAGCCCGAGGCAACAAAGGCCAGGAAAGATGGCAGCAGCGACGCAGAGACAGAGAGGAAGGCGTTGGACCGGCCCAGCACTGGGAGCCCTGTGAGTGACCCCCAGCCCAGCCCCGCTTGTGGGGCAAACGCCCGCTCGGCTCCTGCCTACCACACCAGGCTAGGCACCGGCAACAGTGCTGCCTCCATTTTCTCCAGTGGGGGCGGAGCCAGCCGGCTCAGATCGGGCAGGCCAGCCATCTTCACTTGGCGCGGCTCCTCACTGAGCTGTTCCACTTCTGTGCCTCAGTGCAGGGCCGCCTGGGGCCTGTGGACCAGCCACCAATCCCAGTCCACCCGTGGATCTCTGGCGGGGCTGGTTGGCATGGGGAGCCCCCAGCCAGCATCGGGAGGGCAGGGAAGAGGATCCCAGCCAGACTGTCACTCCACCACACCTGGGGCTTCAGCCCCAGGTAAACCTCCAGCTTCCGGTAGGCAGATACCATCTCTGTGGCCTTCAGTTCGAAAGAACCTCAGACTGATTTCTGGTTGAGAGAGGGGTGACCAGGGTGCCCCTGAGCCCGCTTGAACCTGCAGGAGAGCTGACAGCCTGAGGGTGCCGTGCCAGCTCACGCTGGGGGGATTCAAAGAGGAACTGTGTGCTGTGGGATCCTCCCCTGGGGTGCTCGCGCCCTGGTGTAGGAGATAACTCAACCACACAGGGGGCCGCAATACTGGGGGGAAGGTGGGAGGCCCAGAGAGGGCCTTGACCAGGGCCGCAGGAACAGCCACAGTGTCTGTGGCGGAGGCCTGAGACCCCTTCTGGGCCGGGCGGGGCTGAGAGACGAAGATTGCAGAAGACATGCCCCAGCCCTGTACTGAGCGCACAGAGAGGGGAAGGGTCCGGCAAAGGAGGAGGAGTCTTGGAAAAAAGAGACGTACCCTCTGGGTGGCCCCACCGAGTGCACACAGAGAGGGGAAACGCCTGGATAGTGAGGCGGAGACTTACAGATCTCATACACCTGTCTGGCCGGCAGGACAGGATCCAGCTGCCAGGGCCAGAACACAAGGAACAGGGAGAACTCCCAG
>NW_007728890.1:188226-189905 GCF_000696425.1 Galeopterus variegatus | reverse complement strand
TCCACAAAGCCCATTCCAGAGTGACAGAAGAAGCATCTGCTCTATGATAATTTTGGGGGACCTGATCACACCTCTGTCAGCATTGGACATATCATCTAGGCAACAAATCAACAGAGTAACCATTACTATTTCAGAAGTAGAGAAGAAATCTAGGGTTATTAGATGGGGGGGGAGGGGGTGGGGAGAGATTGGACAAGAGGCATAAAGAATAAGTACGATTTGTAACAATATATATGCTAGTAATACTGATTTTAACAACATGTCAGTGTTGAACCCTAAAAATATGTATAATCAATTATGGCTCAATAAAAATTAAACAAAAAAATTATTTTGGGAAGGCAGTCCTTACAATGTGGGAAATTATCAAAATATAGGGAGAATGTGCACAAAATTGGGTGACCACACGTGATAGACAAGTGACTAAACCAATTGTCCCAGCACCTTTCAACACTGATTGGTGATGCCACCTTCCTCATATATTAAATTTATTTTAAGAAATGTATAGATTAGTAGGATCAGTTTCTGGTTTATGTAGTCAAGTCTGATTGTATTCTTGTGCTAATGCCGTAAATATTTTATTTACTTAAACATAATAGCTGTTTGATGTTATGTTTTAACTAGTTTTTTAGTTCTTAATTATTCTTGCCTATTTATTCTTCAAGGTGAACTTTAAAGCCATTTTATCAACTTACAAAAAATAAATTGGTATTTTGATTAGTATTGCATTAAACCTTCACATTAATATGGCAAGTGTTGACCTTGTTAAATATCTATTCTTTCCATCCAAGTATGTGGTATATATTTCCATTCAATCCAAAATTTTTAATGTTCCTCAATAAAGCTTTGTAGTTTTCTCCATAAGGATATTCACATTTCCCGTTAAAGTTATTCCAAAGCATTATATATTATTGCTAATCTAAATACGATCAGTTTTCTTTTTATTTTCCCTGCTTTTTTCCTGTTGGGCAGGAAAACTATTACATTTTGCATATGTATTGTTGTGTTAGACGCTTAATTTTAATTCTAAGAAAATTTCAGTTAATTTTGGGCTTTCTTAGTGTATGTGGATAAATGCAAATAACGGTAATTTTGGAACACGATAAAGCAAACAACTAAAAGAAAAGACATGAAAAATGATTTATGTATAATTCATTCAATAAGCTAGGTGTAAAAATACCACGGAAGAGGAGATGGTTCTAATATTGTCATAATGCTTACATTCCCTCAGTACAGATATTCTAAGTAACATGTGTAAAGCTGGTGATTTATAGCATCCAGATACACTCTGTAAAGTCAACCACATGCCTTGGTTTCCCTGTCAATCTGCACTGCATACCCAGACATACATGGTGTTTTCTCCCCACATGCAAGTCCGTAAACCCGGCATTCAGATTCTGAGTAGCAACATATTAATTCCAGCGGATTGATGCCTCCAGAAATCTCTGTGACCTTGCCTGTCTATCCACTCACTGGTGGAGGGGATTTCATAAATGAAAACAGGCTGGGGCTCACTCAGTTCCAGCTTCCTGCCCCAAGCCACTCTCCTCCTTTCGACAACTAAGCTAGGTGTTTGGAGAACAGTGTTTGTGGGTTTTGTGGCATATCACCCTTAGAAGGTTATTTTTAAAAAAAAAAAATCAGTAAATAAACCCAAACAAGTGGGAAGAATTTGGTGAATG
>NW_007728890.1:170884-187921 GCF_000696425.1 Galeopterus variegatus | reverse complement strand
AAAAAAAAAAAATCAGTAAATAAACCCAAACAAGTGGGAAGAATTTGGTGAATGCCTGCTTTTAAGACTCCGGAGACTCAAAACAATCCTGTTTCTCCCAGGCCAGCTAATGACTGAAAAAGGGGGCATTAGTTATATAGAACATCACTAAAAAGCCATGGGAATATTAATGACTTGAGTTTATAATAAGCATCATTGGATAATAAACTCTAATTTCATAGGGTGTAAAAATACAGACAGAGAAAACATGTTCTGAATATGGATAGGATCCTGCTTGACAGATTTTCCTTGGGACTTTAAAAATTTTAATAATATTTATTTTTATTTGTTGCTTTAAAAGCAATTCATAGGCACCCCCTCTCCTTGGTCGCTCATTGGCCATCTAGCCATACTAAATGGTATCTGGACTTGCTGTTTAGAGTACATACAGCAAAGATGAGCAGACTCGACTGAATCCACTTACCTGGCTTGGCTCATCCTGAGGTCCACAGGAGAAAGTGGGATTAGGGGTTTTTTTGCCATAAGACAACCGAAGATTC
Organism: Galeopterus variegatus; assembly: GCF_000696425.1. Taxonomy (NCBI): domain Eukaryota; kingdom Metazoa; phylum Chordata; class Mammalia; order Dermoptera; family Cynocephalidae; genus Galeopterus; species Galeopterus variegatus. The sequence goes on along the minus strand of NW_007728890.1, from coordinate 187,382 downwards.
TGTTTCTTGAGATTCTTGAACTCTGAAACTCTCTTGTTGTGATGGTCATTTTAGCGTGGTTCTTAATGGACTTAGGAATTTCCCTTTGAGCCTAAGCCAAGCACAGCTCAGATTCTGCTTTTTCTAAGGTCTTCTGAAGGGTGTATTGAGTAAAACATATTAAAAGACCAAGGTAGGAGCTTTCATAATACTTGAAGGATTACAGGATATTTGAGGTTGAGGGAGGTTGCCTTTACAGCCGGAAATGCAAGAAATCACGTCTCATCTTGAGGAAGCTCCGTAGGGTCTGTAACATTTTCCAGCTGGGCTTAACTATTAGCATCCTTATGCAGCCCTTTCATGATCACCTTCAAAGCCTGCTGGGCCTGACTTCAGGGGAGCCATGAAGCAAGACTCCTCACATTTCTCCCTAGCGTGGCAGAGACTAAGAGAGCACCATTGCTGAAAAGTTAAGAAAAAATCAATTTGATGTGTATGGGTGATATTTTGTGGTGAAACCTCTTTAGAAAACCTGTAATAAACACTTTTGGCTATTTAAAAATATTGCAAACTGATCTGGAAAAAAAGAACACAATCCCCTTAAAGACCATTTTGGAAACGATCTGGAAGTTTGTTAGAGCAATGATTAAGGGGTTAATTATTCAATGATTAGTTAGTTATTCTGGTAATCAACTTCATGAGGAAATCTTGCTTTTTTGAGAAGGGAACACAGCTTCCTTCTGGTTGATAAAGGAGTTTTCTGTGAGAGTTTTGACATCAAGGAAAAATAGATCAAGATTTTAAGAGGTGTGAACCTAAGTTTTCTTGCTTTTAAAATCTTTTTATAAAGTGATATTTTAAAAATGTAAGTAATAGTGGATTAATTATTTTAAATTAATTAATAGAGTATTATATTTTTTAATAAAAGTGTGGTTGAGTGGAACAATATTTTTCAATTCAGGTGACTGCGTCTCTTGATAAGCTTTTATATTTGGGTCACAGGCTCAGGTCCCACCACCTACCTGGGGCGGTCGAGTGCAGCAGAACTATGTTATCCACAGAAACTCAAATGCAGGTACTGAGGGCAAAGTCACAGACCACATGATGGCTTTTTTCTCTTCAAATTAATTGCTTTTGGCTGTGTAGAGAGATGTGTTTGAAGAGATTAATTTGTGTTAATTGGTTTTCCTTTTCTCTCTCCTATGTATTAAGTCCCTTCACTTCCTCAGGGAAGTCATCAGCAGGGTGGAAAGTGAAAAGGTAAGTCCTGAATTCCGTCTGGATTTGTTTTCAAAGGCCAAGCCCACAGGAGGGCTGAAAGTGTCCAAGGATGAGAAAAGTAGGAAGTGGTTTGTGGGAAGAAGCAGAGTAGCTTGGCAGAAGCAGAGGTGCACATGAGAAGTGGAGGAAAGGAGAGAGGTCCTAGAGAGATGGGCATCCTTACAGCATCCTGCAGAGGGGGTGAGGCCCCGGAAGGTATTTCTAGGCAGACAAGACCAGAGACATTCTACTGAAACTAGTGTTATTGGACCATGTCGTCAATAGTGAGAAACTGGGCCTCAGGGAGCCATAGGGGTGAGACTCTGGCCATCTCTTTGGCTAACTGTGTGGACAAACGACTGATTAGCAACAAACTCTCTCCCGTTCCTGCCCTCAGAACTCAAATACAAACTAAGGAAAGCGGGCTAACTGCGAAGCCACTGAGATTGTTTCCTACCAGCTGGGTGAGGGCTTAAATTCGAAATTGACTTCTAGAAAAGAAAGATATGCTGTTTCCTTTAGACTTCATTTTGTGGACTGAGGTTGCTCTTCACACAGTTACTTAAACAGATTATCACCACAGTGAAAATTATGAAACTATTTTGGGTATAGACACAGTTTAAGAATGGTTCTCTACATAATTCAGTCCCTGAGTCAAAGCTACTGTCGCTGATGAAAGCAATGGTGAGAAAAATATTCATGTGCTATTGGAAGAGCACCATGACATTTAGAAGTACAATGAAAATTAATTCTTTACATGAAAGTTAAATTATACCCCCTATTTCATTAAGTGTATCAGAGTCTCAGAAAGAAACAAGTGCAACCCTCAAATTGGAGACCTTAGAGAGATGAATGAACAGGGCCTGTTTATGAAAGGGTAGTTAAGGAAAGCAAGAGAGGATGGTGCAGTAACCGTGAGGCTTGTAGCAATGGTAAGTCATTCCCAGACCTGGGCCCAAAACAGCAAGGAGAGCTGTTGGGTATTAGAACCCACAGGGAGAGAGGGGAAGCAGGTGGAGGGGGAGGAGTAGGAGAGGAAGGGGAGGAAAGAGGGGGAGACAGGGCAGGGAGCCCAATGATGCAGCTCAATATGGTTTCAGCTCTTGGGGCACAGAGCAGAGGAGAAAGGGGCACAATAAATTTTAGAGAGCAGCAGTGAAAATCACCACCACACACCCATGTTGTAAGACAGTCATCTGTCATTGTGGCAAGACTAGATTACAACCATTTTTTTTTTACCTTGTTTTGCTTTTGCAGCTGCAAATGACATAGAGAAGTAACTAGCTTAAAATAAATTAGAAGTAAAAAAAAGTAGGGAAGACATCTTAAATTCTGAAAAATCAGTGACTTCAGATATTGATTTTCTATAAAGTCCTTGGTTTAATTATTTTATCACGTTACTATACTTTTGTTTTTTTGCAAAGCTGTCTGGAGCCATTTGTCTTAGTATAGAGATAGAGTGACTGTGTGGTTAGTGTCTTTGAAGGAGACATGGTGGGTTAAGCAGTGAACAGGACCAACACAGGTAAGGCTTTCCATGCTCCACAATCCAGAGAGGGTTGCAACATTTGTATAAGTGGCAGCCTGCAGCATAGCACTACATTTTGTGGGAATGCAGAATTCTGGAGTGTACAATATTCTGGCACTGGGTGCTTTTTGAAAGCCTGTATTCACCCACCTAATGTTCCATTTTTATCTATAAAATGGGATTACGTATTACTAAATTTAACTTTGAACACATGCTTTGTGAAGTAACCACAACAACAGATATTTGTTGAATGCTCACTGTGTGCCAGATATTATACTCAGTGCTTATATGTGTGAGAACCAATCTTCTAAAATCAAAATAGTAGGTCTAATTATTATCTTTGGTTTTTTTATTTATTTTTAATTTTGTTGGTTATGAATATTCAGGGAGTACAAAGCTCACGATCACCCCTTGGGCTCAAGATGTGATGGCCAGATCAGTACTATCAGCATGCCCATTACCACAAATTGTGATTATTCCCTGTTTTCCCCACCCAATTAATTCCTGACCTCCATCCCCCCCTCCTCCAACCTTGCTCTGCAACCCTAGATATGCTCTCTCTCTCTGTAAGTCCAACGAACCACTGTGGTATTTCTTTCCTTTCTTCTTTCTCTCTTAGCTCCCATGTATGAGTGAGGATATCTTCACTTTAACAGATGAAGAAGGCAAGGCTCATAGAGGTTAAATGATTTACCAAATGCTTTCCAACTAAGTGGCAATCCTGGAAATTGAACCCAGGACTCTTTCTCTCCAAAGCCCACACTCTTAACCACTAGCTTCCCATTCTTTATGTGAAGGAAAAATTCATTTTCACCTTCATGCATTCTGATACATTTTAAAAGAGAAAATTCACGCCCTGTATGCCCATCAGCAGCATACTTCATTATGGTAAAATATTTTTAAAATATAAGATACCCCACACACATGGACCACTGGTGGACATTAGCACTTTATCACTCAAGAGACCCAGGATTTCAGTTGTAAAAGGAAGGCTGGGGCAGCAGTTGACAGGCTGGTTAGGTGTTCTGAGTTTCCATTTGGTTAGCCTGCAAATGAGCTGGGTGTTACTGTAATGTGAAAGGATGTATTTTCTGCTACTTGCCTATTTTCACTGAGTGGATGATGTATTTGAATTGTAATTCATACATTGTTCCATGAAATATGGCCATACCGTCTACTTTCCTGCCCTTTTCTGTATTCTGTTTTGGTTGGTCATTTGTCTTTTCTACACAAGGCAGGGAGGCCACTAACAAGGGAGACATTAAATGGTCAGCTAATCAAATTAGAGCATAATGTGAAGGTCAAGATATAGCAACATATCACTATAATTCACAGAATATGGGGATAATTGAACAATGAGGAAAGAATTTAATTGTCCAAGACAGTGCATCTGTTGTAGTCATTGCTACCTCCAACTGTGATGATAGTAGATAGGAGAAGTGTTTTTAATAGGGGGATAGTTTTACTATAGAGATAGTGACCAGAATATAAGAAAGAGATTGGACAGAGGTGCTAAAAGGCATTGGAATATCCCAAACATACTTTTTCCTTTCTGGCTTCTAGCTCCTTGTATTAGGTCAGGCTCCCTGGAAGCAGAGTTGGACATGGGGAATCTTGTGCAGTGATTTATTGAGGGTTTCAGGAAAAATCAGTAAGCAAATGAGGGAAGCAGGATAGGGCAGGGAGAAGCTAAGTTGAAGCTGGAGTCTAGTTTCAGCCTGATATCCAGGGGCTCTGGAAGAGAGATGCATCACTTTGTTATCCCAAATGGAGGCAACAGGGCTGGGCTTTGGACCTCCATATCAATTAATCATTGACTATGGGCTGCACTTGGCATGGGTGGGTGGGGTTTAACCTCCTGCACATTTCCTGGCAAGGTGGCTTCTGTACACCAAGAGCAATTGCCCAGAGGAGAATGTAGTTGTGAGTCATTAGCAGACAACACTCACAGGTGCCAGTGCTAGTGGATAGGTGCACAGGCTTGGTCAAGGGGACCTTCCAGGTGGGGCATCATCAGCATCTACTGCACTTTCATGCTTCCACATCCTTTCTGCTATGGTTGAATGTATGTGTCCCTCCAAAATTCATATGTTTGAACCTACTACCCAGTGTGATAGTATTTAGAGATGGGGCCTTTAGGAGGTGGTTAACTCATGAGCATTCCACCCTTGTGGAATTTCACTGAGTGGTCCTACTTATAAGATTAGTGATCTTATAAGAGAGGTTGAAGGGAGTGCCCTAGTCCATTTTTGCCTTTCCACCTTCTCACATGCGAGGATGCAACAAGAAGGTGCCATCTTGGAAGCAGAGACTGAGTCTTCACCAGACACGAATCTGCTGGTGGCTTGATCGTGGGCTTCCCAGCCTCTGGAACTGTGAGCAATAAATTTCCATTGTTTATGAATTACCCAATCTAAGGTATTTTGTTATAGCAGCACAAACTGACTGAGACAGCTTCCTTCCTAACTCTTATGTATTACAGACAGATCAAGATGAGCAGAGTAAAATTTTGAAGTTCTTCAGTACTTTACATGAAGGAAGGGTAAGAATTGTTTTGTGGAACTTTTTCCACCGTGTTCAGTGTATGTAAGGCCATCTTGTAAAATATATTTCTTATTGTGGACCCTAGTCAAGGAAGTTTGAAAGCTAACTCTTTCATGGAGGACAGATTAGAGAGTCAGATATTTTTACTTTGGGTTGTGTATACAGGGGGTATACAGACTGATTCAAACTTTGGTTAGAGAAGAACCTGTCCTGATTGCTCTTAGCTGTAAGCAGATGGTTGGAAATGGGAATGACTGCAATTCTTCATTCTTTGCATATTTGTTGAGAAATTAAGTAGGACACAATGGATTTCTCCCCTAGTACCCTCATTTCCTACCCTTGCGCCATGAACTTTCTACAAAACGAGTTCTTCTGCATCTTTAAAATGGGATATGCTTAGGGGCAAAGCTTCGCTCTCAGTCTTTTTTTTTTTTTTAAACTCTGGTGGAGAGAACTCCATCAGCCTCTTTACTCACTCTCCCTAGGGGAGATGCATGACTCATTTGATTGGTAAGTTTTGGAAGAATAACCAGTCATGCTATCTTGGCTTCATCCTCTTTTTGTTTAAGAATATGCCTTTCTGCAGAGGACATGAAATTCATCTATCTTGCTTCCCTGCCAAGTGTTGTGGAGGGGCCTCCCTGACGTGGAGCGGCTGCTTCTCAGATCAGCTTTGCCGTGACTGGTGGGTACGTTCAGTCTTTTTAATTCTAGGGTTCAGTACCGGCAACACAATTTGGCTAACAGAATCATTTACGGTAAAAACTCTTACCAAACTAGGAATAAGGGAAACTTTCTTAACCTGATTGAGGGCAACTACAAAAACTTGGACCAATAGTTAATGGTAGAATGTNAGGACATGAAATTCATCTATCTTGCTTCCCTGCCAAGTGTTGTGGAGGGGCCTCCCTGACGTGGAGCGGCTGCTTCTCAGATCAGCTTTGCCGTGACTGGTGGGTACGTTCAGTCTTTTTAATTCTAGGGTTCAGTACCCGCAACACAATTTGGCTAACAGAATCATTTACGGTAAAAACTCTTACCAAACTAGGAATAAGGGAAGCTTTCTTAACCTGATTGAGGGCAACTACAAAAACTTGGACCAATAGTTAATGGTAGAATGTTGAAAGCTTTCTCTTTAAAATCAGGAGCAGGACAAGGATGTCCACAATCATGACTTCCATTTAACATTTTACCGGAGGTTCCAGCTAGGGTAATGTGGCAGGCAAAAAACTAAAATTTAAAAAATCAAAGATTAGTTATTGGAAAGAAGGAATTAAAACTATCATTCTGGATGAAGTAATTGTAAAAAAAATGCAAAAGAGTTTTGGAAGAAGTTATTGGAATTAATAGGTATACTTGGCAAGGCTTTGCATATTAAATCAGTATACCAAAATCAATTGAATTCTGTTCACCATCAAAAATCAATTGAATTCTATTCACCATCAGCAATCAGTTAGAAAATGTAATTTCAAATAATTTTATACTTTATAGTAACTACAAAATTATCAAATACACAAGAATCAATAAAAATGAGCTATAGGCTCTTCATCAAGACAATTATCACACAATTAAAAGGGAGACTGAAGTTCTGATTAAAAGGAGGGATGTTTCATATAGTTGGATAGAAAGATATCACCCCTTCAAATTTATTCACGGATTCATACTAATCACAATTAATATCCAACTAGTCAACAGACTCTAAAATTTATTTGCCTAAGTAAAGGGCTCCTGAAGAATAAAATCACTGTAGAAGAACAGACATGTTTGTATTACTGTGACTTTTAATAAAGATATGATAATTAACAGTTTGATACTGGCACAGGAATAGATGAAAAGATCAGTTGAACAGAACAGGAAGCTCAGAGACAAAGCCAGAGTATGTAGAAGTGTGCTTTATAATAATGCTGAATATATGGATGCCCTATGAACGAGCAGTCACTCTTATGGAAAACCTTTAGAAAACTCTTTGCTCCTGTACACAAGGAGACAGGTTCAAGGATGTTCAAAAAAGTATTTTTTAAGAAAGCTAGCAGGCAAACCAAAACAAAACACTTCAACAGGACAAAGTAGGGAGTATTCATGTAATGGAATACTAGATAGCAGTAAAAAGAAATTTACTACGGCTATAGATATCAAGATGGATGAATCTCAAAAACATAATGTTACATCTTTGGAAATCACAAAGGAATATAGTTAGTATAATTTTATTTGTATAAAGTTCAAAACCAGGCAGAACCAAGCAATACATTGTTTAGGCCTATATCATCAGTAATAAAATCTTAAGGAAAAACAAAGAAATGTTTATTACTAAATTCAGACTAGTGGTTACCTCTGTGAGGGGTGAGAGTGGTAGTGGGTGAAGGGAACATTATTGGGAGGCAGCTTCCAAGTTATGGGTCATGTTCTACTGCTTAAGCCAGGTGTTTTCTAAATCTTTAAATATATGCATATTATACTCTTTTGTATGTATAATGCACAGTTGTTCCTCAGTATCTGTGGGGGATTGGTTTCAGGACCCTCTGCAGATACCAACATCTGCAGATGCTTAAATCCCTTATATAAATGGTGCAGTACAGTCATGAATTGCTTAGTAATGGGGATACTAGGTGATTTTTTTTGTTGTGCAAACATCATAGAGTGTATTTATACAAACCTAAATGGTATAGCCTACTACATACCTAGGCTATATGGTATAAACTATTACTCCAATCACTGTTATATATGTGGTCTGTTGTTGGCCAACATGTCTTCGTGTGGTGCGTAACTGTATTTGTGTATAACCTACACATATCTTCCCATATATTTTTAATTTTAATTTTAATTAATTATTGGTTATGAATATTCATGAGATATAAAGCTGACTGTCACCCCTCGTGCTCAAGATGTGAAGGCCAGATCCATACCGGCAGCACGCTCATTACCACAAATTGTGATTGTACCCCATGTCCCCCACCCAATTATCCCCAACTTCCCTCCCCAGCCCCCTTGCCCCCACTCCACTTTGTATCCCTAGGTGTGCTCTTTCCCTCTGCATGTCCAACAGACCACTGTAGTCTTTCTTCCCTTCCTTCTTTCTCTCTTAGCTGCCACTTATGAGTGAGTACATGAGGTATTTTTCCCTTCCTGTATATTTTAAATAATCTCTAGATTACTTATAATACCTAATAAAATGTAAATGTTACGTAAATAGTTGTTATGCTGTATTTTTCCTTCCTTCTTTCTCTCTTAGCTGCCACTTATGAGTGAGTACATGAGGTATTTTTCCCTTCCCGTATATTTTAAATAATCTCTAGATTACTTATAATACCTAATAAAATGTAAATGTTACGTAAATAGTTGTTATGCTGTATTTTTAAAATTTGTATTTTTATTGTTGCGTTGTTATTTTTTATTGTTTTTAAAAAAATATTTTCTAGCCGTGGTTGGTTTAATACACAGATGCAGAACCCATGGATATAGAGGGCCAACTGTATTTTAAAATAAACATAAGTACAGATCATAGTTGGCAGGATTTGAAATGTTGTGGCAAAGAAAATACAACAGGCAACACATGACATTTGAGGAGTGTCAGGGAGCAAAGCACAGAGCCCTTTCCTTGTTTGGATCGTGAACTACAGCTGGCAGTGGCTTGGCTCAGTGTCACCACTGAGGTCTTTCTACTGGATCTTGCTCTTTTGTAACCTATGATGGACATGGCTCTTGACAAGAGAGGAAAAGCATGATTTGATTCTGCAGGAATGTCAGCCATAGAAAGAGCAATAGCAATACTATATGGGCTTTGCAAGAACTGAAGATGAAGCCACAAAGGACCAAACCCTCCAGAAAGGGCCATTCTCCAATTCCAGCAAGAACGAAGCCAATGTATGTTCTGACATCTTTAGGAGTTAAAACGGATCCTCGGCTGCTGGGTGATTAAGGCAGTGAGTTGCTTACATATAGCTCTCAATTGTGTCATAAGTCATTTTTTATTACTAATAACCACAATGCCTGTTTCCTAATAATTTAAATTTTGAATAAATTTCAGTGACCTTTCCCCAGTGATAGGTCTCTGTGCACTGATATTCTGAAGTGACCTCTTGAATTGGAGAGGAAAGGGTAGCGTTTCACTTTGAGGTACTGTGAATAGTTGTTAGAAGTTAGTTTAGTATCTGACTTCTCTGCCAAATATTCTTGTGTGTGAAGGGGGTGGGTTTGATCAGATCTGACTTTGCCCATGGACAAAATGTCATTGGTCTTCTTTGTCATTGTTAAGAGTATTGAGAACTGCTCGGCTGGAGCCCTACAGAGGAACACCACCAGGCTGCTTGGAAGAATACCTGAGCACTTAAATGACTGCCAAGAGGTGATGTCAGCAAGTGGGACTAAATCTTACTAAGCAGCTGAAAACATGCTGAAGGCATTCTGGAAAAGATTACAGCCATTGTGCAGGGCCCTGGTGTAAGTCACGGCTATTAACTAAATGCGAAAGCCCGAACTGTCAGGCAGCCAGCCTTTTCCTTAGCTGCTTGTTCTCCAGTTTCTCTCAAATGCATCTTGAAAACTGTGATACTAAACAGAGAACAGCACAACAATGGTTGGTTGGAAGTCAGTGTTTCTGAGTCCCTCCAGTTCTTTCTGATGCATGGGAGGGATGGATACCAGCTGTGTGCCTGGAGGCGAGGCTGTCATGGAAAATGCTTCCTTGCTCCTCTGCAGGATGGTGAGAGTTCTATTTCCTGAGAATTACCAGTCACTGACAAGTCCTGTAGGACTCTGGGTACAGGTGGGAAAGTTCAGAAGCCACATGCGAACAGATGGCACATTGGAAATATTCGCTGAGGGCAGAGAGCAAACCCCAAGCATTCTTTTCGTTTTGCTTAGTTGGATTGTAGGCCAGTGAAGAAGTAGAAAGTTCATGTATTTTCTTTTCTGGGACGCAGGCCAGGCTTGTGGAAGCCTGATCATAGAAAATGGATTATGAAATACTTGGGAATTGGGAAGTGGCATCATGTCTATTCTCATTTCCTCACACCAGGAGTTCAGGCCACTCACGACTCTCAGAAATTAGTTTGCAAAACACGACTGTCTATCTATCACTCCGATGTTCTTGTCAAAGTAATTGCCAAGTCATTCTCCATTTGTTAAGAAAAGTAATAATTTGTAGTTAATAAAATTAACTGGTTAATAACTTGTAGTTTTGAACACAAGAAAGAAAGATGGTAAATCTAGAACTTAAGCCTCTTCCTCTACATTTCACTGACTTTTTTTGCTTAAAGAATATATTTATAGATATATTATCATGCTATTCCATATCTACATTTTTACTTATAAATAAGTTATTTTTACAAAATTATACAATTTTGATTAGTAGATGAACTAAAAATTCACCCATAAATTCATAATCATAGCAAACAATATTTTTCTGAAGAGTTTTGTGTTGTTGTAATCCATATGTGTATGCAACTGAATATACGTTCTTCAGATAATATTTTATTATAACTTTCCATGTTGCTACATAGTCTTCATAGCCATAACTTAAAAAAAGATGATTAAAAATACATATTCTCTAAAGAAAATATTGACAATGGAGACAATACGTAATTTGAAAAAATTGTTAGTTTTCAGAACATATCTGAATATTTTGGTTTAGTCTATTATTTATTCAAAAGAGGGTACTTCAAAAAGTTAATGGAGAGATTTGTATTATCCTTTAATTCTGTTTTTCCATAAATTTTTTGAAATAACCTCATACTCTAAAAATACCATGCAATTCAGTATCCTGCTTTTGGCACTTAACATAAGAATTTTTTTTTGTTATCACATAATAATACACATTATTTTAATGGTTGCATTATACTCCATTTAGTAGATTTATAGTAATATAGTTAAACATTCTTTGATTGTGACATTTAGAATATTCTCTCTAATTTGCTATTAAAAAATCTATCATAGGGCCAACCCCGTGGCTCACTCGGGAGAGTGCAGCACTGGGAGTGCAGTGGCGCTCCCACTGCGGGTTCGGATCCTATATAGGGATGGCCCGTGCGCTCACTGGCTGGGCATGGTGTGGGTGACACCAAGCCAAGGATTGCAATCCCCTTACCAGTCAAAAAAAAAAAAAAAATCTATCATAAACATTTTCCTGCATGTAGCTTTTTCTTTAATTGGATTGTTTCTCTAGGACATTACTGGGTCAAAGGCTAATCAGTTTTCTGGCTCCATGTGGCTCTCCAAAAGTACTGCACCAATTTACACAGCTAAAAACATTGTACAATAGAGCCAGTTTCACACAATTCTCAACATAATAATTATGAATTTAATAGCTGTTTTTTTAATTTTTATTTATTAAATTAATAATGAAATTGATTTCTCTTAATGTGTTTCTTACTGGTTTTCCCATTTTGAGAATTGTCTATGTAGTTTGTGTTCTTTTCCTAGTTCATTTTTAGAGCAGTGTTTTTCTTTTTTTTTGTCTTTTTTCGTGTCCGGCAATGGATCGCAACCCTCAGTGACGCCCCCGTACCGGACCGGGATCAGCAACGGGATCGCAACCCTCGGTGTTGCTCCCGCGCCTCGCTCAGCCAGTGAGCGGGAACCGGTCTGTACGTGGGATCTGAACCCTTGGCGGGAGCGCCACCACGCTTCCCAAGCGGCGCACTATAGCAGTGCGCCACCAGGCCAGCCCCTACTCAGCCAGTGAGCGGGAACCGGTCTGTACGTGGGATCTGAACCCTTGGCGGGAGCGCCACCATGCTTCCCAAGCGGCGCACTATAGCAGTGCGCCACCGGGCCAGCCCCTAGAGCAGTGTTTTTCTGATTACATTATAAGAGATTTTGATATAAGCTTTGCTGTAAACATTATTTTTCCTCAGACTTCTTGCCTTTTACTTTCTGACATATCAAAACTTACTATTTTTGGTAAATAATAAGTCTGTTGTGATTTCTATAACTTAGAAACTGATTTATTGTCTAAATAATTGGTAAATGTTCAATGCTATATATTCTTCTGGATTTTTTAATGACCTAAAAGCAACTTCTCAAGTAACATGAAAACTTTGTGGAAAGCTTACAATATACAGATATGCAAAAGAAAAAAATCAGAAATTCTGCTTCCTGGAGAAATTCTAGGTAACATTTTTAGTATATATCTTCTCAGACTATTTGCACTGTAAATATATAAAGATAAATATATAATAATACACATTTTCCAAAAATGGTGTTGCATACAAAGTGTGTAGTATAGTGTAAGGTACATTTTTTACCCCTAAATTAAAATATAACATAAATATCTTTCTATGTCAGTGATTATAGATCTTCCTCAGAATTTCAAATGGCTACGTAGCATTCCATTATACAGAAGTCCAGCAACATTTACCAATTCCTTTAGCATTGGACATTTAGGTTTTCTTCTAATGTAAATGAAACTGAGATGAACAGTCTGTTACAAATATTTTTACATTTGTCCAATTTCCAGGAGGGGGATTCCTGGGATCAAAGCATTTAAAAAAAAGAGTTTTGAATATTTTCTCAAATTGGCTTCCCAAAAGGTTGTACTAGTTTCAACTTGAGCCAGTTAAGTTTGACTTTGCCTCTTTTCCTATATCTATGTAATTCTCTTTAATCTTTACCAATTGGATAGGTACAAGATAAAGATATCTCATCATTACTTTATTTTGTATTCTTTGATAGTTAATGAAGTTGAGTATTTCTTCATAGATTTATTACCTTTTGTATTTCCTTTGTATGCCCATTTTCCCATTAAGGATTTATATCTTTGTGTAACTTGGTTTATAATTTAAAAATCTGATGCAGAATGCACCCCCTACCCCCACTCCTTTTTAACAAGAGTATACTGCCTTGCAGCCAGTTTGTAACCTTAGAATTAGGTGGAAAATAAAAGTATTCTACAAGGACAGAACAACCTTACAATTGTTGCCACTCGCCTGTGTAAGGAAACCACTCTCTTGTTATTCTGAGTATGGAATTACAGTTTCTATGAAATTGTTTGAAATTGTGGTAACTGTTAACAAGTAAGGGTAAAGCTACATTATAGTATGTACAGTGAGCTGTTTTCCCCTAAACATGATGTTATATTTTTATTTCAATCATGTGAGGAAGAAAGATATCTCAGAAACCAGAATTGAGAGAGGTGATCGTAAGTGAAAAGCAGAGGAGGTAGATGGCTCTTGAGGACAAAGATGTGCTCAAGAGTCAAGATACTGTCAACACTATAAGTTGTGGTGAAAGGAGTCCCCTGACAGGTGGAGAGAAGACGGCAATCATACCTCACCATGGAGGTTCCCAAGGCCTGTGCCAGATCAGTGGAAAGGATGCTTGGAAACGCCGAAAGCCCACAGGCAAGTGCAAACACCTTACCATGGGAAGAACACTGAGGATCAAGTTGGAAATGTGGACTACAGACTGCTAGTTGTCTCCTGCTATGGGTTAAATGTGTCCTCCAAAGGTTTATGTATTGGAAACTCGACCCCCATTGTAACAGTGTTAAGAGGGTGGGAAATCCAATTATGATATTTGAAAGGTGGGGCTTTTAAGAGGTGATTAGATTGTGAGGACTGTGCCCTTATGAACGGATTGATCCATTCATGGATAAAGGGCCTGGTTCTGATGGTCTTAAAAGGAGGGCAAGTGAGAAGGTTAGTTCTCTTGCTCAGCCCATCTCTCTGGCAATGTGATATCCTGCATTGTTGTAGAGAGTCACCAAGAAGAAGGCCCTCACCAGATGTGCCCCTGGACTATAGACTTCCCAGCCTCCATAACTATAAGAAATAAATTTCATTCTTTTATAAATTACCCAGCTTCAGGTATTCTGTTATAAACAACAGAAATGGACTAATACATTTCTCAATATCTTGAATAACCTAAATACCAGTTTATGACTGGGCAGATAGCCATCCATAATAAGGACTATATTCTCCAATTTCCCTTGCAGCTGTTTGAGGCCATGTGACTAACTTCTGATAAAAGGAGTATATGTGGAAGCGATATGCACTCCTTCTGGGAAATACCCTGAAACAGAATGGGAATGCCCCTTTCTCCTTTATGCTTCCTGGAATGTGGATTTGGTGGTTGGATCATGTAGTGGATACTGTCAAACCTCTGCCCAGCTCCCCTAAGAGTTGGGCAACCATCTCCTAGCTGTTGAGAATGTTGTTGCTGAAGACCTATTCCTACACATATTCCCTTGGGTGCATAAATTATGTCCCCTTGGTGCAGGAATTCTACTTTTCCTGCTTGAGTTGGGCTGAGTCCTGATCCCTATCATTTGCCTGAAGGCAATGAGTGTCATGGGGGAAGATGTTGATAAGAACAAGTGTTATTGTATGAAGTCATGGAAAGGAAGACTTCTCTCCACTGGCAAGAGGGAGTAAGCTGCTTCTGCCACCCCAGGGGGTTCAGGGTACTCTGGGGAGTCAAGATTCAAAGCTTGTCCATTAATAATGGATCATCAAGTGAAAATGGAGGAAAACATTTTAACTTCTCATTTTTTGATATTTTACCTCTGTCTCTGTGCCAGTTCTATGGGCTCTTCTCTCTCCGCATACCCCCGGTTGGCTCTGTAGGCACAATCACTACTACGCCGGTGAAAATGGAGGAAAACATTTTAACTTCTCATTTTTTGATATTTTACCTCTGTCTCTGTGCTAGTTCTATGGGCTCTTCTCTCTCCGCATACCCCAGGTTGGCTCTGTAGGCATAATCACTACTACGCCATGATGTCCTTGGATGTGAGGGTACAATAAAATATGGTCAAGTCCCTTCCCTCTGGTTCAATCAGATTTGTAGAGGGCCTTCTATATGTCAGGTGCTGTGCTCTGACTTCTACCTATGTTATTATATTTGCTCCTTCTGGGAATGTTCTTGACTAATTTTTGTACTCAATTTATAGATGAGGACAGGAGAGCTCAGAGAGGTTTAATTGTTTGTCTGAAGTCATATAGTTAGTCATGAAAAGCCAGGATTGGATCTCTTTGGCTCTATACCATGTGGTCTTTCCACAATTTCCAGACTTAAAATATAAAAATAATAGCTACTCTGACTCATGTAAACCTAGTTATTTCTGAAATATGTGTCACTAGATTGAAAGACAGAAATTCCTTCTCCGGCTTTACTAGTAACTGGCCGTGAGAGCTTGGGTGGATCTCTGAGTACCTCAACTACCTTATCTAAAAACAGAAAACAAAACAAAACACCTGGGTTGGATCTGAGACTTTGCAAAGTCCTTCTATCTTGAGTTGTTACAGTGTTGCACTCTATAACCATTGCTCTCCTAAGGGAAGAATCATGGCAGGCAGGAAGCACAGGCAGCAAGATGGAAGGACACAGGGTGTACATATAGTGGTGATGTTCCTGCTTTTTAATGTTTGTGATCTTGGCTTTAATCCCTAACTTTTGTTTTGGATTTGCCCAGTTGGGGATTTATTGCAATGAAGTCTGCATATTTTTTCCCCCTTATTGGAGGCGGGATAATGCACAGGTTGAGGACATAAATTTTGGAATCAAACAGGATTGGGTTCCACTATCGGCTCTTCCATTTGCTAGTTATCTAAATTTGGCACATTAATCTCTTGTGCTTTCCTTATCTATCAAAGGAGAAAGGAGATCAATACTTAATTTATAGCTTGATGTAAAAATTACAAGAACAAATATCTGGGAAACCCTTTGAACAGTTCTAGCACACAGGACAATAAATAGTAGCCATTATTATATTTATCATTATTATTACTGATTTTGGGAATTTGGGAATTAAGAGGCCAGACTTTTAACATGCACATTCCTCTTTTGGTTGCCCATGGAAGTGACAAAGGAAATATATAAATCAAGTTTAAAAACTAACTAAGGATGACTTTGCCATTACTAAACCTTGGAGGAATTTTTGCTGATATAGTAGATGTGATACTTCTATTGTTCAGAAGGAACAATCTTCTTGGGAAATACATAAAAGAATGCTGGTAGTATTCTACTAACATTTCTTAATTTTTTTTTCCTTTTTGTCTTTTTTTACTGACCGGTAACAGGATCGCAACCCTCGGTGTCGCGCCCGCACCGGGGACTGGCAACGGGATCGCAACCCTTGGTGTCGCGCCCGCACCGCGCTCAGCCAGTGAGCGGGAACCAGTCTCCACATGGGATCCGAACCCTCGGTGGGAGCGCCGCCGCACTCCCAAGCAGTGCACTCTCCAGTGCGCC
>NW_007728890.1:148694-169884 GCF_000696425.1 Galeopterus variegatus | reverse complement strand
GGGAACTGGTCTCCACATGGGATCGGACCCCTCGGCGGGAGCGCCGCCGCACTCCCAAGCAGTGCACTCTCCAGTGTGCCACCGGGCCGGCCCTAACATTTCTTAATTTGGAGAGGTGAGGCAGATCCTTTGGCAAACAGCAAAGACTCAATGCTTGAATTCTCTTTACTTGGTGAAAGAAACAGCCTTTAAAAGCAGCAGCATGAGTAGACCCCAGAGTTTGTGAATCAAACTCTGTGAACAGCAGGCAGTAGGAATGAGCCAGTCCTGATGTGGGGCAGTAGAAGTGAGTTCAGCCATTGCTTGGACCTGGGGGGTAACCAGAACAATACAAAATGTGCTTTAACAAGTACAGGGATGATGGTCCAAGGATTAGTATGCATTCCTGCAGAAGAGAACAAAATAAATGGTACAGAAACAACAGTCAAAGTTATAATAAGAAGAAAAAGATTCCCTAAAATGAAAACACCTAAATCCAAACAAAACATTGCCATATGCAAAGGCAAAAGATTTTCTCCAGATGAAGAAACATCTCCAGATACTATCCAAATACTATTCCTGTAAAAAATTCTCAGATGTTAAATATATCTCAGAGATACTCCATCTACCTGAGATATATTTAACACTTCAAGAATGGGGAGATTGTGGTAAGAAAACAACAGAAATTAAAGATTGAAGCTAATTAAAAATAGAATGCATCTAAACTGAAAGTGTTGTTGTAAAGTAATATACATCTCCAAAATAATTATTGAAGGAGAAAATATATGATGTAAACAATTTTGATAATAATATCCAGGGTTTAAAATCTTAGAGTACATCAATAACAGCAAGGACATAGGTAAAGAAGGGTGAGAGGAAGTAAATGTATGCTGATTTCTTTATTTTACATACAAGAAAATGATTGTTTTTATCTTGAATAGTTAATGGGCTGTGAATAGTAGAATAACAAAGGGCTTTTATGTCTTACAAATCTCTATTAAAAAAAGAGTTAAGCCACCTGCACTCCTATTTACAATAGCCAAAATATAGAACCAAACTGAATGTCCATCAACGGACAACTGGATAAGGAAACTGTGGTATATCTACACAATGGAATACTACTCAGCCATAAACAAGAATGAAATTCTGCCATTTGCAGCAATGTGGATGATTCTGGGGAAAATTATCTTAAGTGAAATAAGCCAGACACAGAAAGACAAATACCACATGTTCTGACTCATAACTGGATGCTGAGAATGAAGGAAAGAAAGATAGAAAGAGAAAGAAAGAAAGGACCACAACAATACATTGAACTTTCAGAAGGAGAGAACAAAGCTAAGGATACTAGATACGGGGTGGGGGGTGGGGGTGGGAGGGGGTTTGGGGACTGATAGGTCAGGTGGAGGGCATGGGGAAAGATTACAATTTGTAATGATGAATGTGCTAATGAAAAAAATAAAATGCAGAAGAAAAGAGTTAAGCAAACATAGGAAGCCTAAAACAACATGAATCAACATGATGCATATTTGAGTCAAAATAAAGTCAACTGTATGCTGTCTACAAGTGACCCAGAATTAAAACCAAAACAAAAAGAGTAAGTCAAATAATAGAAGAAAGCAGCAGGAGCAATGTGGCAGAGACTGCAATTTGCTATCTACTATCCAATTTCCATTTCACCTGTAATAACTGAGTTCTGATTTTGTTGGGAATAGAGTGGCAAGGTGTCCAGATTAAAAGCCTTATTTCTCAGGGCCGGTCCGGTGGCGCACTGCTACAGTGTGCCGCTTGGGAGCGCGGTGGCGCTCCCGCCGAGGGTTCGGATCCCACATACAGACCGGTTCCCGCTCACTGGCTGAGCGAGGTGTGGGCGCAGCACCGAGGGTTGCGATCCCGTTGCCATTCCCGGTCCAGTCCGGGCGCGACACTGAGGGTTGTGATCCGTTGCCGGACACGAAAAAAGACAAAAAGGAAAAAAAAAAAAGCCTTATTTCTCACCCTGCCTTGCAGATGGGGTGACCACGTGATGTAGTTCTGACCAATGAGATTGAGAGAAATCGTTGGGTGAGACTTTCTGAAAGCTCCTTGAAATGGGGGCATTCTCAGCTGTGTTGATCCCTTTTTCCTTCCATCCTGGGCTTTGGACATGATGGCTAATGCTGCAGTGTCTGTCTTGTGACCACAAGGAAAAGGTCAAAAAGTTACAGAGACCTGGATACTGACATTTTGGAGCCACTGAATTAAAAGCCAACCACTACTTATTTCTGGACTTGTTATATGAGAGAAATAAGCATCTTCTTGGTTAAGTCACTATTATTTGGGTTTGCGGCCAAATGCAAATTCTAAACATCAAAGTAATATTCAAAATGGACATTGAGGGCTATTTTATATTTATAAATGTATAAACCACAGTTTTGATATAACAATTGTAAATCTTTGTGTATAAAATGATGCAGGTGCTATGGTCTGAAAGTTTGTGTCCTCCCAAGATTCATATGTTGAAATCCTAACCCCAAAGTTGCTAGTATTAGGAGGTAGGGCCTTTGGGAGGTGATTAGCCCTTTGAAGGGGCTCTGCCCTCTTCAGTGGGATTAGTGCCCCTATAAAAGATTCCTGAAAAAGCTCCCCAGCCTTTTCCACCATGTGAAGTAATAGCAAAAAGACAGCTACCTATGCACCAGTAAGCAGACCCTCACCAGACACATCTGCCAGTGCTGTCATCTTGTATTTCCCAGCCCTCAGAACTGCGAGAAATAAATTTCATTGTTTATAAGCCACCTAGTCTATTGTATTTTGTTATAGTGGCCTGAGTGGACCAAAACAACAGGTTAAAACCAGTTGAAGAAAAAAGTTGGAAATACAAGGAGAAACTGATAGGATCATGGTTGGTTCTTTAACACATCTTTTTCTGACAGATCAAATATCAACAAAAAGTTTAGGAAATATTTTAATAATAAAACAACTAATAGGACTGTGTTGAATATTAAACCCTATGAGGAGAAAATACATTTAGTTTTTAAGCATCTATTAACAATACTAGTCCAGTGAGTACATTTCTTAATGTCAGAAATATTTGCATATCCCTTGATTGTGAAATTCATAATATCAACAATCTTTTATGGACTCAAGCGTACAGGTGGATGTGGTTGTTGTAAAATCACAAGTTTGGGTAGATAACAAGTGAGCAAGGAAAATGGTGGATGGGATTGCGGAAGGCTAATTGAGTTGAGGTGAAAAAGTGGGAGTGTTTTTTTTTTTTTTTTTTCTCTCAGCCCTCGCATGCCGTTTCCAAGAGGCCATCTGATGAACAGGTATTAATAAAAAATGCTTTGCACTAGAAAGCTCTTATCTGCTATGGTATAGTTATAGAAGTTATAGGTATAGTCTTTTTTCCCCCTCCTATTCTTTATTCTGCAAGTTTAAATCTGGTTCCTTGAACTGATGACATTAAACAGCGAGATGTGGTACATCTTACATTTTGTTTGGTTAAATTAGTTGACAAACAGGAAGCAGTTGAAATGAGCCTGGCATGTACGTAGTAACTGCCCAGTAGAGAATAGCTGCTATTCATCAGTGTGGTTCCTTCCTCTATGTCTCTCAAAGGCCCTTCATCCTCAGAGTCTGGCTCAAGCCCCTTCCTCCAGGACACTGCTATGAATGCTCCAGCCTAATCACACTGTGGTATCTACTGCACATTTCATTATTTACTTGTCATCTAATTATTTCTTAGTGTTCATATTCCATTTGCTATACTGCAAATGCCCGAAGGTACAGTACCAAGTCTTTATAAACTGTGTAGCTTGGAGTAGGTGGTACAGCAGTGCACTTTTTGCGTGGTGCTGGTGGTGAGTATTTGGGTTTAAAACCTGGTTTTTCCACTAAGTATTTGTACAAGGGTACTTCAAAAAGTTCATGGAAAAATAGAGTTAAAAGGTAATATTAATTTTTCCACGGACTTTTTGAAGCACCCTGTATGATCCGGTGCAGATTATTTAATATCTCAAAGATATTAATATATTTGTGTACATAGCTTTTTCTTTCTTTTGGGCTATTTTCTTCCTGGCAATGAGATTACACAGTCAAAAGATATTGCTTACAGCTGTGTGACTTAGCAAGTTACTTACATCGTATGTCTCAGTTTCCTCACATGTAAAATGGGGATAATAGACTCTCATTGTGTGACTCTGACAATTAAGAGATAAAACGTAGTCTTTGGCAAATAGTAAACAGTTAAGTGTTAATGCTAACTATTATTGTTTGATTGATTGAAATTCGTGTGCTAACATTTCCTTTGCTCTGATTCTCTGCTGATCAGAAGGATGTTTGGCAAAGGCAAGCAAGTGAAATTATTCACTTAACTGAGGCTTTTGTATTGTATGAGGTTTGCAGTGTTGCTTGCTTTCCTGACTATCCGTGTCCATGATCAATTAAAAGAGAGCTGAATTTGGAATGGTGGCAGCTTTTCAGAAGATCTACTTAAAACATGAGCTATAAAAGTTGTTCTGGTCATCTGGAGGGGGGCAAAAGGAAAGGAGTAAAAAGCTATTAGAAATATAATCCTAAATCTTTCTTTGCTGCATAAGAAGACCAACTTTCTTCTTGCCTGAATAAACAGTTTTCTTTTAGAACAGAACTTACAGAATGTAGACCAGGGATGGGAAGGCAAGATTCAATTTGTGGGGTCATGCTTGGTGAGAAAAGTGTTCCCAGAAATAATATTTGAAGAAGGATTACATTCTGAATCCTGGTCAATTTCTTACCTCCTGGCAAAATAAATTATGGTGCTGGGTAAGTTTCAACCCCCCTCAAATGCCAGAATTGATATCTGATGAGGTTCTGTTTGAGGCTTTTTTACACACATTTTAAATGGCTGCCAAGACATTCGCCTGTTGCCTACATCTCTGTTAAGCACTAAAACTCATGGGTTGGTGTGCTGCACAAGCTGTAGAGAGGGGTGGATTTTGACAGCTCAGTGGGTCCAGAGATTTAACAGAGGCTGAGATCAGCTGGCAAAGGAAAGAGAGACATAGTCCCATGGCAAGGCACTAGAAATGACTTTGATTTCTCTTATGGAGATAAGAGAAAAAACTGTCCTTTCTCTGAAAGAAGTAAAGGAATATGGTCAAACAGCTTTGGCTGAGGATTTGAAATAAACTTTTATATTTCTATGTATACGTGTGTGTGTACGTATATATAATTATAAATATAATATGTAATTATATATTACATAAATATAATACATATTTTACATGTACATAATATGTATTTTATGTATATCTGTATGTATTCTCAGAGTAAACTCAGACATACACCCATGAAAGTAGACACGTATTCACTCAAAAAATTTTTTTCTCTTTGTGTTTTTGGTCACTTTATTTTATTTATTTATTTATTTATTTATTTTTATTTTTTCCTTTTTGTCTTTTTTCGTGTCCGGCAACGGATCGCAACCCTCAGTGTCGCACCCGTACCGGACTGGGACCGGCAACGGGATCGCAACCCTCAGTGTTGCACCCGCACCTCGCTCAGCCAGTGAGAGGGAACTGGTCTGTATGTGGGATCCGAACCCTCGGCGGGAGCGCCGCTGTGCTCCCAAGCGGCGCACTGTAGCAGTGCGCCACCGGGCCGGCCCGTGTTTTTGGTTACTTTAAAAAGGAAAACAGACTGAGTTTAGATTAAAAAATTATTTGGTAGCATTTTGATGGAGTTTGGATGTTTTGTCCTCCCAGAACTCATGTGGAAATCTGATCCCCACTGTGACAGTTTGAGTCATGGGGACCGATCCCTCATGAATGGATTAATGCTCTCCCTAAGTGGGGGGATTAATGAGTGAGTTCTCGCTCTATTAGTTCCTGTGAGAGCTGGTTGCTTAAAAGACCCTGGCACCTCCCCCCCCCCGCTTCCTCTCGCCATGTGATCTGCTTGTACCCACCAGCTGCCTGCTGCTTTCCACCATGAGTAGAAGCAGCCTGAGGCCCACACCAGATGCAGCTGTCCCAGAACCATAAGCCAAACAAAGCTCTTTTCTTTATAAATTACCCAGTCACAGGTATTCTGTTATAGCAACACAAAATGACTAATACCCATTTATTGCTGATACTAAGCTCTGAATCTGCGGGTACCAAAGATGATCAGCCTGATTAATTTACATCATTATTGTAATCATCTGAAAGTACTGAAAGTTGAATGTCCACTCTGCGATAAATATGGATCTGGTCTGTCAACGTTCTTCACAAGAAGATTAACTAAAGTACATGAAGTTGAAGCAGGATGGAAAGACTAGATTAGATTGGAAAACAATGCATACATAATCGAAATCATTAGAAGACTAGGAAATAGCTTATCAAATAAATAAGTGGGGCCGGCCCAGTGGCGCACTGGATAGTGCGCCGCTTGGGAAGCGCGGCGGTGCTCCCGCCCGAGGGTTCGGATCCCACATGCAGACCAGTTCCCGCTCACTGGCTGAGCGAGGCGCGGGAGCAACACCGAGGGTTGCGATCCCATTGCTGGTCCCCGGTCCGGTACGGGGGCAACACTGAGGGTTGCGATCCGTTGCTGGACATGGAAAAAGACAAAAAGACAAAATAAATAAATAAATAAATAAAAAATAAATAAGTGAAAGAAATGCCTACTGCAAACCCAATCACCAAAAAAAAAAAAAAAAAAAAAAAAAAAAAAAAATCACCAAAATGACATGGCTTCACTTGCTACTGGATTTGGTCTTAGCAGAGAAGGCAGATTTATGGTTAGTAATTTGTGTCCTTCAGAATTTAGAGGCAGAAGGTAGATGAAAATATAGTGGGCTCAGCAAAACCCCTCTACAGCTGACTGCTGGACAGAAACCTAAGTTTCCTAAAAACTCATGGAAAAGCCATTTGGAGACCTGACTCCTGGATCCTTATTATGATTGTGGAGAAAATAACTTTTAAAACCTGATATGTTCACTTATGCACAAAGATATATTTTTACAGTATTGCAAAAAAGGTAAATTAGGAATATTCTTATATTCCAAATGACCCGGTATTATTTTATTTTGTCATAAATTGCATGTATCCCAACGTGATTTAAACCCTACCAGGGTTTGAAGTTATAACCACAGCTAATGTGTTTGAAAAAATAAAAAGCTTTTTGTCAGTATGGTTTCTGCTTCAAACTGTGCAAGACGCACATTCTCCAAGATAGGAGGAGTTTTTTTTTTTTTTAAACAAAAACCTTAAAAGACTGAGTAGGAAATAATGCACACTTACAGAGACATTTTAGTTGAAAAGGAATAATTGAATGCAAGTGAGAAAGGGGATATATTTTAAGTTAAAGAATTTTGACAGGCCAGCTAAAGAACAAAGAGCTGTATTTTATATTACCTATTTTCCCAGGGGTTGTGGACTCTTGTAGACTTCGATGGGAGGGCCACTCACAGGAGGGAGGCCTGGAACTGAAGAAATGTGGATCAAAGCAATCAGCTAAAGCATCTCAATTTGCCTTCGCTAGGCCAGCTGTTCCGAACGTTCTGTGGCCTTCCACAGTCATGCCTGCCCTTCCTGAAACGGCAGTGGCAAGACAATTGGGTTTGGCTTAAAAAACTTTGATTTCATCCATATTTACACTACAGGTCAATGGTGGCTGAATGGGTTGAACGGTGACAGGGGACTTTCAGTTGATGGTGAGGAGAGAAGCAGCATGCACACGACTGGCTCTTGGCAGGATGGCATAAGGAAGGCGATTCTTCTTTAGGACAAGGTTTGCCCTTGGCCTCTCTGTGCTCATGAAGTGAGCCACAGAACTGGTGTGATGCTGAGAGAAGAGCAGAGGTTTTCACCAGTTCTGGATTCAAAACTAGCCTGGTCAGTTGGCAGCAAGATGACCTCAGACAAGTCTCCTACTGTCTTTGGGCACGGTTTCTTCACTTAAAGCAGAGTTAATAATGAGAGTGGTCTTCAAAAAGTTCATGATGGAAATATTTATATTATCCTTTAATTCTATTTTTCCGTGAAATTTTTGAAGTATTCTTGTACCTACCTCAGGAAGTTTGGGTGAGAATTAAATGATAAAAAGTGTATGTGATGGAGAAAAACAAAGTGTCTGGTCCTTAGTAGTCATTCAATTAAATATACATCAGTTTTCTTTAAGAGTTCAGTCTTTATGGCTTCCGAACTAGCTTCACTTTCTAGCGCCACTGCTTTCTTGGCTCTGGGATGTTGGCAAGGCTCCTTAATCTTTCTGAACCTTATTTGGCTCATTGGTAAAATGCTAATAGGTCCTACTTCAAAGGTTTGCTGCAAACAGTTAAATAAACAAAGTAAAGAATTTATTAGAGACATTGTAATGTAGTAAGTGCTAAAAAAAATGTGAAAGAAGCAGAATCTTTCTTCTTTTTCCACTCATCCTCTTCTGCAGGCCTGACAGAGAGAGAGGCTACCTGCTGGCAGAGGCATTGCAGAGCAGCCCCTTGTCCACCTCCAGCATCCGGGAACAACCTAAGAATGTTCTATGAAATCGGATGCAACATCAAGTGCTCCTCACCCCATGGCACCCCTTTCTCACTGGGTCATTCTGATTCTGTTTCCCATGGGACAATAAAAATGACAGGGTTGAAACTAAATTGACTGGATAATATTTTGTAATTTTCATGTGCTGATATAGAAAACTATATATAGAATGATTATAAGTTCTGAATTTCCCACAGTGAGCATTTATTGCTTCTTAACTCCTAAGGAATCACCACCAAAAAACCCCAATAAAAATGTAAACATAAACTCAGCTGGAATAGGACTTCCCTACGTTCTGAATTTCCCACAGTGAGCATTTATTGCTTCTTAACTCCTAAGGAATCACCACCAAAATCCCCAATAAAAATGTAAACATAAACTCAGCTGGAATAGGACTTCCCTATTTCTCTGATTCCTCCCAACCAAACACCTCAAAATTAATGCATTATATAAGTTGAAGGATGGGTTGTGTAAGACTCATTAAATAAAGATGAACATATAGGTCCTCTACATAGAATGAAGATCCTTCGCATAGAATGAAGTTCAACACGTTGACTGCAGTACGTGCACCTACCTCCCATATCTGAGTAACCTCTTCTTGGAAAATCATGGAGTGTGCATGTTTTCCTCCAGAGGCAATGATGGCAAAGTGACCTTAGGAAACTTTTTCATTATTCCATTTCTCATGGTATCCATAAATTCCAACATTTCTATTTTTGTGTGTGTGTGTGTTGCAATTTTATTTTTATTTGTTTATTTTCTTAATTTTAACTTCTCAATATACACTGTAGTTGACTTTCATGTCCATTTACCCATTCCTCTTTCGCCTCTCCCTCTCTCCCCCCACCGAC
This sequence comes from Galeopterus variegatus, assembly GCF_000696425.1. NCBI lineage: Eukaryota > Metazoa > Chordata > Mammalia > Dermoptera > Cynocephalidae > Galeopterus > Galeopterus variegatus. The sequence continues at coordinate 160,571 of NW_007728890.1, read as the reverse complement.
TACATCATATCTGTTCACCTGTCTTAATAAGTTCAAAGAATTGTTGTGTCTTCCCCCCTCAACCCTTTGTTTGTATATTTATCAATTTATTTATGTTTAGCTCCCACAAATAAGTGAGAACATGTGGTATTTCTATTTCTGTGCCTGACTTGTTACACTTAAAATAATTGTTTCTAAGTCCATCCATGTTGTTGCAAATGATAGTGTTTCATTCTTTTTTCTAGCAGAGTAGTATTCCATTTTCACATTTTCCATATCCACTCATCTGATGATGGACATTTGGGCTGGTTCCAACTTTTGGCTATTGTAAATAGAGCTGAAATAAACATGGGAGTACAGGTATCCCTTTGGCATGATGATTTCTGTTCCTCTAGGCATAATCCCAGCAGTGGAATAGCTCGGTCATATGGTAGATCTATCTGCAATTGTTTGAGGAACCCTTGACACCATTTTCCATAAAGTCTGCAACATTTTGCAGTCCCACCAACATTGTATGAGAGTTCCTTTTTCTCCACAACCTTGCCAGCAGTTATCATTCTCAGTCTTTTGGATATTAGCCATCCAAACTAGAGTGAGATGGTATCTCAAAGTAGTTTTGATTGTATTTCCCAAAGGCTGAGTGATGTTGAGAATTTTTTCATGTGTCTGTTGGCCATTTGTATATCTTCTTTTGAGAAATGACTATATAGCTCCTTTGCCCATTTTTTAATTGGGTATTTGCTTTTTTTTGCTGTAAAGTTGTTTGAGTTCCTTGTATATTCTGGATATTAATCCTTTGTCAGATGTATATTTTGCAAATATTTTCTCAGACTCTGTTGGTTGTCTTTTAACTCTGTTGATTGTTTCTTTTGCTGTGCAGAAGCTTTTTAGTTTGATATAATCCCATTTATTTATATTTATTTTTCCTTGTTGCTTGTGCTTTTGGGTTCATATTCATGAAGTCTGTACCCACTCCTACTTCCTGGTTGTTTCTCCTATGTTTTCTCTAAGGAGTTTTATTGTTTCAGGGTGTATATTTAATTCTTTAATCCATTTTGAGCTGATTTTGGTATATGGTGAAAGGTACAGGTCTAGTTTCATTCTCCTACATATGAATATCATTTTCCCAGCAGCATTTGCTGAAAAGGTAGTCTCTTCCCCAGTGTGTAGACTTGGTACCTTTGTCAAAGATCAGATGGTTGTAGGTGGATGGGTTGATTTCTGGGTTCTCTGTTCTATTCCATTGATCTGCGTGTCTGTTTCTATGCCAGTACCATGCTGTTTTGGTTATTATAGCTTTGTAGTATAGTTGAAAGTCAAGTAGTGTTATGCCTCCAACTTTATATTTTTTGCTCAGGATTTCTTTGGCTATGCGTGGTCTTTTGTTATTCCATATAAATGTCTGATTAGTTTTTTCCATTTCTGAGAAAAATGTCATTGGAATTTTGATGGGCATTGCATTGAATTTGTAGATCACTCTGGGTAACATGGGCATTTTCACAATGTTAATTCTTCCAATGCAAGAGCATGGGATATCTTTCCATCTTCTTGTGTCCTCTTTAATTTTTCTCATCAGTGGTTTGCAATTCTCTTCATAGAGATTTTCCACATCTTTGGTTAACTTTATTCCTATTTTATTTTTTTGGTGGCTATTGTAAATGGGATAGCTTTCTTGATTTCTTTTTTTGCATGTTCACTATTGGAGTATAGAAATGCTACTGATTTTTGTGTATTGATTTTGTGTCCTGCAACTATGCTGAAATCATTTATCAACTCTAAGAGTTTTTTTGTAAAGGCTTTAGGCTGTTCAATATATAGGATCATATCATCCACAAACAGGGACAGTTTGACTTCATCTTTTCCAATCTGGGTGCTCTTTATTTCCTTCACTTCTCTGATTGCTCTGGTTAATACTTCCAATACTATTTTGAATAGTAGTAGTGAGAGTGGGCATCCTTGTCTAGTTCCTGTTCAGGATGATATTGGCAGTGGGCTTATCATATATGGCTTTAATGGTGTTGTGATACTTTTCATCTATACCTAGCTTGTAGAGGGTCTTTATTATGAAACAATGTTGAATTTTGTCAAATGCTTTTTCAGCGCCTATATATAATTTTGTGTATGTGTTACTGTATTCTGTTAGCTAGTATTTTATTGAGGATTTTTGCATCTATATTCATCAAGAATATAGGCCTTTGTCTGGTTTTGGTATCAGGGTAATGTTTGCCTCATAGAATGAGTTTGGGAGAATGGCCTCTGTTTCAATATTTTAGAATAGCTTGTAGAGAATTGGTATGAATTCCTCTTTGAAGGTTTGGTAGAACTCTGTAGTGAACCTGTCTGGTCCTGTGCTTTTCTTTGTTGGGAGACTTCTGATAACAGCTTCAATTTCTTTTATTGTTATCGGTCTGTTTAGATTTTCTATATCTTCTTGGCTCAGTTTTGGTAGTTTGTGTGTGTCAAGAAATTTATCCATTTCCTCCAGATTTTCAAATTTGTTGGCATATTGCTGTTTATAGTAGTGTCTAATGATTCCTTGTATTTCTGAGGTATCAGTTTTAATATCACCTTTTTCATTTCTAATTTTTGTTATTTGGATCTTCTCTCTTCTTTTTTTAGTTAGCCTTGCTAAAGTTTTGTCAATTTTATTTATCTTTTCAAAAACCAACTTTTTGTTTCATTGATCTTTTGTATCATTTTTCGGGTTTCTATTTAATTTAGTTCTGCTCTGATCTTAATTATTTTTTTCTGTCTCCTAACTTTGGGTTTGGATTGTTCTTGTTTTTCTAGTTCTTTAGGTGAAGTGTTAGGTTGTTTATTTTCCATCTTTCCATTCTTCTGAAGTAAGCATTTAATGCGATAAATTTCCCCCTTAGTATTGCTTTTGCAGTATCGCACATGTTTTGGTATGATGTGTCGTTATTTTCATTAGTTTCAAGAAATTTTTTATTTCCTGTTTAATTTCTTCTTGGACCCATATGTCATTAAATAGAATGTTGTTTAATTTCCATGTGTTTGTATAGTTTCCAGAGTTTTGCTTGTTATTGATTTCTAATTTTAATCCATTGTGATCTGAAAAAAATACATGGAATAATTAGAATTTTTTTGAATTTGTTGAGACTTGCTTTGTGACCTAACATGTGATCTATCCTGGAGAATGTTCCATGTGCTGATGAGAAGAATGAATATTCTGAGGTTGTTGGATGGAATGTTCTGTAGGGATCTGCCAAGTCCAATTGGTTTAACGTGTTGTTTAGATCTTGTGTTTCTCTGTTGATTTTTTGCCTAGATGGTCTGTCCAATGTTGAGAGTGGTGGTGTTAGTGTCTATCTCACTCTTTAGATCTAATAGTGTTTGCTTTATAAATCTGGCTGCTCCTACATTGGGTGTGTATACATTTATGATTGTTATGTCTTCTTGATGGATAGATCCTTTTATCATTATATAGTGGCCTTCTTTATCTCTTTTTATGGTTTTTGGTTTAAAGTCTATTTATCTGATATAAGAATAGCTACTGCAGCTTGTTTTCATTTCTATTTGCATGGTATATCTTTTTCCATCCTTTCGCTCTTAGTCTATGTGTGTCTTTACAGGTGAGGTGAGCCTCTTGAAGGCAGCATATTGTTGGGTCCATCTTTTTAATCCAGTCAGTCAGTCTGTGTCTTTTGAGTGGGGAATTTAATCCTTTTACATTTAGAGTTATTATTGAAAGGTGTTGATTTACTCCTAGCATTTTATTGATTTTTGTTTAGATGTCTGAAGTATCTTTTGTTCCTTTCTTTCTGATTTTTCTGTTTGTCTTCTGTGTTTGTTAGCTTCTTGGGGTAGTAGATAAACTATTTTTTCCTCTTTATCATTAGCATTTTAATTTTATTGGTAGGTTTGGATCTTTTTTGAGTATTCATGGCAGTGATGGTTGTTTTTCAGGTATCAAACCCAGTACTCCCTTGAGAATTTCTGGTAAGGCTGGTTGTGTGGTAGTGAACTCCCACAATTTTTGTTTGTCTGTTAAATATACTATTTGCCCTTCATTTTGGAAGGATAGCCTTGCTGGGTAAATTATTCTTGGCTGGCAATTTTTGTCCTTTATTATTTTGAATATATCATCCCATTCTTTTCTGGCTTTTAGGGTTTCTGAGGAAACGTCTGATGTTAGTCTGATTGTGGCTGCCTTATAGGTGACTTGCCACTTCTCTCTTGCAGCTTTTAAGATTCTTTCTTTGTCTTTGAGTTTTGCCAGTTTGACTATAACATGTCTTGGAGAAGACCTTTTTGGATTGAATATGTTTGCGGATCTTTGAGCCTCCTGAATCTGAAGATCTGTGTCTTTCCCTATACCTGGGAAGTTTTCTGCCATATTTCATTGAATATATTTGCAATGCTATTTCTTTTTTCCTCCCCTTCTGGAATACCCATGATTCTGGTATTTGAGCGCTTAAGGTTGTCTGTTATCTCTTTGATTTTCTTCAGTTTTTTAAATTCTTTTTTCTTTTTTCTGGTCTGCCTCTGTAAATTCACACAGCCTGTCTTAAAGGTCAGAAATTCTCTCTTCTGCTCATTCTAGCCTGCTGGTTAGACTCTCTGTTTTGTGTTTTATTTCATTGAATGAATCCTTCAGCTCCATAAGCTCTGCTACATTATTTTTCAAGGCATTGCTTTCTTTGTACATTTCTTCTTTCAGGTCCTGTATATTTTTTTCTCATTTCATTGTGTTGTTGAATTCTTGTATCTCATTTAGTTTCCTTAGAATTGTTGCTTGAAATTCCTTGCCAGTCATTTCAAGGACTTCCTGTTCTGTGGGATCTAGAGCTTGAGAGTTATTATTTTCCTTTGATGGTGATATACTTCCTTGACTTTTCTTATTTCCAATATCTTTCCTTGGGTGTTTAGTTATTGTGGCAGGGGGTATCATGGTCCACTTGTTCCATCCTGATGTCTGGCCTGGATCCTGAAGGGACTGCCAATTCTGGGCAGCAGTGACTGGCATGGGCTGGGAGTTCTGTGGCACCTGCCTGTTCCAGTGCAGCTGACTCGGGGCATCCGTTTTGCAATTTTAAGTCTCCTCTAACCTTTGGTTGTCTCTGTTCTTAAGAGTGTAGCCTGCCAGGCATCCCAATTGAGAGCTTGCTGTGTTATTTTGTTCCAACATTTCTTGATGATGATTTAGGAGTTGCAGATTAAGTTAACTGCTTGTGCCCCCAGTGTGGTACTGCAGAATTTATGCTGGGCTTGATGGAAGATAAACTGGGGCTGTATTAAATACTGTTACTTAATAACTTGGATAAATCTTTGAATTTCTTTGGGGTACAGTTTCCTCATCTGTAAGTCAGGTGTAATTATATATGTGTTTCCTAACACACAGCGTAGTTGTGGGGTTCAAATGAGAAAAGCATTCGGGACCATGCTACTCAATGACAAGACATTATTAGGTCACAAATACATTGTTTATTCTATGCCTATCCCAGCTTATTATCATTATGTGATATCCCACGTGCTATATAGATAACCCATGTGTGTATAAAGCATATGTCCATAAAGAATTAATGATTTGTAATTCTTAGATATACCTGCATAGACTTTTATACACTCTTTGGGATATAGTGGCATTAAATGGCCTACACAAATAAAAGTTATCTTATTTTATCACTGGGAAAGTTTCCAGGACATTATCAACACGTGCTAAAGTTTCCTGCATAGAATGTAATACTGAAACCTCTGCTACCTTATGCTCAGGCTCACAACTTCCATAGGATTTGCCTCTCACTTATAAAAAAGCCACAGAGCTTGTCAGCCAAATTCCAAAGTGACATTCGGCAGTGGATATTTGGATTCAGTTTTGGTTTTGCTTTCAGACTGACACAAACACTACAAAAAGGCTGGACACATGTATCCCCCACTCTCCTCACTTTGTTTTTCTTTCTCCAGAGCTCTTCTAACATGTTAGTTCCCAAACCACTAACACATACATTCACATACACACCTTCAGCAGGATTCTTAAGATATTGCTTCCCACATGTAGCTCGTAGATCAATTTAACTATACAGCACTGCCCTTGGTTATCATCTCTCCTGAAACCATGTGGAATACTCATCTTCTCTAATCCCAGTCTATACTATTTCCAAAGTGCTTTACAAGACCAGAGTAATGGCCTCTAATGCCTTGCAGCAGCTGAGCTGGTAGCACACATGATATCTTAAATGTAACAATCAAAGGACCACGCTGGATTTTGGTATTTCCGCTGGCCTGCAGATGTGCCGTGTCCAGGTCCAAAATCTGTAATGTCAATTTTAGACAAAAGAAGCTTAAAGCAAAATAGTCTTTTGGTCGTGTGTTAACAACTGAGCTCGGACAAGGGAATGCTCCCCGATAGGGAGACCGTGTGTATTGCATATCAGTTATCTGACCCCTACAATAATTTTTTTGGGGTGTGTGTGTCTGTGAGCAACCTTGCTCAAGATTTATGTAATAGAGGGCATTGTTTTATTAATCTACACCATGTGGAACTCACCAGGTGCTAAGCTTTGATCTTCCTGCCCTCTGGTGCATTAAGTTTTCTAGTACTCATTGACAATGATGCTTGTGATTTAAAGCACCCTTTTTCCTTACTGTGGAGGGGGGGGGCACAAAAAAGGTTCAGATGACTCTACCTTGAACCAGAGACCCTTGCCTCCTTCCCTTCTTTGGTCTCAGTTTGGTATAAAATTCACTCTGATTCTGTATAGGAGAATATGATCAGCACTCCAAGGAGTAAAAGAATATCTTTCTGAAACATTTTATGGCACATTAGATTACTGCTGGAAATGCCAGACTTGGCAGACTGGGGATGCTTGACTTTGTCAAAGTGGTATGTGAAGACGGAGAGTAAAAGGTGATTTTCCATTTCTCTTGGCTATACAGAATAGGGATAAAGAAAAATGGGGGTGGGGAATGAAAAGAGATATGGATATTCAGAAATCCAAGTCTATTGTGAACCTAATAGCCTTAAGAACAAAATGATAAAATTTTTGTAAGAGAAAAGCATAATAATGAAGCAACCTGATTTGCTATATTTCAGGAAATTTAGTATTACATTAGATGAAAATGTAAAGAAATATCAAATAGGCTAAAGACAATACAGTATATACTGGTTAAGGATACAGACCCTGCTGTTAGATAGCCTGGTCCAAACTCCATTTTTGCTACTTGCTAGTGTCAAGTTCCTGATCTGTATAATGGGGATAATAATAGTATCTATCTCCTAGGTTATTAGGAAGATTAAATGAGCACTTAGAGCAGCGACTGTATATTCTAAGTGATACATACATGTTTGCTAATACCATACCTTACCCAAGTCCTTTGGCTGCAAAACCTGTAATTTGCAATGTGAATTACTTTTTCTTCTTATCCTCACCTCTATTATTAAATAGAATGACATCTTTAAACTTTTCTGGGCTGGCAGAGATCAAGGCTGGGTTCCTGTGTAAACAGCAATCCTTTTATTGGGGAAGAGAATAGGTTTCAACTTCATAGATTTGTTCAAGAGCACTGTTACCAGAGCAAGAAATTAGGAAAGAGATACAGTGATGTTCTGGGGTCATGGGATCCCTATGGCTCTGCAAGGCCATCCCTACCTTCACCCTTGCAGGTAAGGGGGATTCCCTCTTCTTCAAACCTCCCCATCTATAGGTGAATATAAAAGGGTGCACTTGCCTCTCTCACTGTAGATTAGTTTTACTTTTTCTCAAACTTCATATAAATGGGATCATATGCTAGAGATTCTTCTGTGTCTGGCTTTTCCACTCTAAGATTCATGCATGTTTCTGTAGGTATCAAATCATTCTTTTTATCGCTGTGTAGAATTTCATTGTATAACTATGTCACAATTTATTTACTCACTCTACTGTTAAGTTGTCTTCAAGTTTTTAGATGCTATAAATAAAACTTGAGTATTAATTCTTAAAAGACATTTTAATAGTATCCCCCATCAACAATTTTGTAGTTATGTATGTGTATAAACTAACCTTTTCTTCTTCTTCACACTCAAGTTGAATTCAGGAACCTTGATCTTTTTTGTTGTTGTTGTTTTCTTTTTTGTTTTTTTGGGATTTTTTTTTGGATCTTTACCATCTAAATCAGACTGTCTTTAAAAAGGGGTTTAGTTTTTATTATTTTGGTCAGCACTGACGATGTGTATTAATAATCATTGTTAGCTGAACAGTAACTAATAACAATTAGTTGAGACACATCATATTATTTTGTAAACCATTGGGTGATTCCATACTCATTTTGAACAGATGAATTTGGGATGCTTTAAATCCAGCTCCATTGCTAGACTCAGGTGTTCCAGGATTCATGTAATGGGAGGCAGAGTAGAGGCAACTTACCCCAGAAATATAAAAGAGAGGGCACGGCTTCCTCTCAAACAGCCTGAGCCTGTCCTGTGTTCCTCATCAACAGCCAGTGCCAGAGACACAAGGGCAACATAGCTGGAAATAAATGGAATGGTTGGGGGACCAAAGGTTAGAGTCTAGCAGCCCTGTTCCCCACTTCAAGATCACAGAAATGGAGAAACAGCCTTATAGGACTTTGTAGTACTTGGAGATATGACAAAAAGAGGAAAGGAAGGCAGAGAAGAGTGCCATCAAGTCCGGTGTGTGTCTTTAGGAAAACTTACCTGCTGGGAGTGCATTACATCAGGGTGACCGACCATCTTGGTTGGCCCAGAACTGAGGGTTTTCCATGGGCTAGGATTTTCAGTACTAAAACTGGGAAAGTCCTGGGCAAATCAGGCACTTGGGATAACAAAACAAATTTAGCAGATACCTCCGAGTTCTAGATCGTTTGTGCTGCAAGGGATCATCTAATCCAGGAGTCGTGAAGTTCATTTAGCAGGAGACCAACCTCCCTTCTTTTGAATGCAGAATCTTAGGCATTACTTGAGAAACTCAGACTGATGAAGTGGCGCTGCCCTGTTCAGACTAGAGTGGGTGGGTGGCTGTTTCAGGGAAGCCTCCATCTTGCCTAACCACCCCATTTTATAGATAGAGAAGCTGAGGCTGGGAGACAACAGAGACTTGAAGCACCACATCTAGCTTAAGACAGGCTTGGGACTGAATCTCCAGCCTTGTCTTTTGAGCTGTTCTCTGTCTACTGTCACTGTCCCTCAAAATGTGGGCAGGGAATCACTCGGTCAGAATCACTCTGGGGGCTCATTAAAAATACTCACCAGGGGACCCTGTCCCAGACCCACTGTTTTAGAATATACAGGAGAGGGGCCTAGGAATCTACATTATAACAAGGTCCCAGGTGATTCTTATGAACACGTGGTCATTTGAGCCTTACTACGCCCACTCCAGGATTCTTACCTGACAGGCATTGAAGACCACTTACTCCTGTAATCTCTCAATCTCACCATTTGTATTTGGGAGTTAGAGCTGCTGCAGGTTACCGAACACGATAATAAAAGTGGCCCCAAATCTTGGGCAGCAGGCAGACGATATGAACTGCAGCTCCTGTATCACACTGTGCCCATCATAGCCGGCCTGGAGCTGGGCTCTGATCTGCCAGCCGAGAGGAGTGTCTCACCCACCCTGGTCCAGGCCAGCTGCGGGATTCACTCTCTTGTATCATAAGGAGTTTCCTCTGTCACTGCGGTAGAAATATCCTTCCTGGACAGAGACAGATGAGTCTTCCTGAGACCCTGTTGAGAAGCTATGCCCTGTTGCTTTGGGGCTTCGGTTCCTCTCATGTTGGCCCTAATGGATCTTGTGATGACACCAAGGGCAGGCACCTGCATGCGTGGCTTCTATGACTTCCCTATTTTTATCTTTCCCTCTCTTTCAGAAGCATCCTCTCCTTCTGTGTCATATGATTGATTGTGGCTTTGAGAAAGTTGACGGGGACGGGGATGAGCATGTCTTGCCTTGTAATGCCAGATCTTCACATTTCTCTATAAAAATATCCTACAGTTATGATTCTGGGGTGGTTATTGTAAGTATTAATAAATAGCAACCCTTGTGCTGAATTATTCTATGGTAGCTTCTTTTGAGTTTAAAGTTCTTAAAAAATTTCATAGTTAAAATTATTACAGCTTTATTCTATATATTGTGTTTGCTTCAATTTCTGGGTGATCTGAATCATACTTTCTTTTACCCTCATTCCTGAACCCTTCCTCACACCCCACCTCCAGCCAAGCAAATGAAACCCAACCAAACAGGCTCTGGGCTTCCGGAGCATCAGAAGCTGCCTGAGAATAACATATCTTTAGAGGAGTAATGTTCGTCCACTTTTGTTGAGGTCAGTGGATCTCCACGCTAGTTTCTAAGCTGAGCAGGGCCGCCTTCTGGTCTTCGCTACCAGGGTTCTATTCTTTAAGCATTAACCTGGCCTTCTGCTGAGACTGGGTAGGTCTATAGCGGTCAGCTAGATCTGATTTGGCTTTGGGTGAACTGCCAAGGGTAAGATTGGTCTTTCCCTGAGGTTCTTGAAGACATTCAAAACTGGTGGTGTGAGATTGGGCCCCTGGGATTGTTTACCCACATCCTGCTCGTCTGACTATGTCTACATGAGGCCTAGCTACAGACTTGTGAACTACCGCATCTCTAGATTCTTTAGCTTTTCTGGTAGAATGGAAGAAACCGTCTTTATGCCCCTCCTGGCTAGGAACATGCAGTCCCAGGTACGGCTCAGAGGTGCATGTGGCGCTGCTGCTGGTCCTCATTGCTGCAGCAGGTGTGGGGTTCCTCCCTGTTTTTTTGGGGGGAAGGGGGAAGAAAAGGAAGGAAGAAGATGAGTCTCATACTGCCAAGGTCTTTAGGGGCCTTCAGCCGGAACACTGGCTGTGCAAGAACCTTGTCAACACACGGTGGCCAGGAGTGATGTCAAGAGCAGTGATCCCTCTGCACCTAGAAAAGGGGGAGAGGCACGCTGCTGCAGCAGGATGGCCACAGGCACAGGCAGGCCCGCAGCTCCTCCCATCCCTGCTAGGCTTCTGCCCGGCCTGCTGAGCTAGCCCAGCCCTGTCTTGCTGTCTGTGAGTCTCTCTCTAGAGCTAACCACCCCTGACGGGGCCAGCCCACCCTCAGAGAACCTGCTCTCCAAGCTGCACCCACCTGTAACTCGTGACCTGGCAAGTCAGTCAGCCTTTGCTGCTTACTGAGCAAACCACCCCCAAGTGTAGCGACATGCAAGGACAAGCATTTGTTTCCATGGTCTGTTTTTGTGTCTGTGGGGTGGCTAGGGCGGCTGTGCTCCGTGGGTTCCTTCTGGGGCATACCACCCACATTTGGTCTCTGTCAGCCAAAGCAAGGCACAGACAAAGCCCAAGATGAGTGGAGCAGAGAAATAGCTGCCCATGGAGGTGGGGGATGGAGTCATTACTTGCTGGTTTTCTAGAAATACTTCCTTTTTGGTCTCTTCACTGACAGAGCACAGATCCTGGCACTAACCCCTTTGAGGATTCCGAATGTTTTTGTGGGGTGTTTCGACAGGATTTAGAGGTGTCTCTGTATCTCTGTTAGATTGTGGAGTGGGCCTGCCAGAAATATATGTGTAATAAATATTATGTGAGAGACTTTAGTGATGTCTGAATTTTCACTTTTAGTAAAATTAGAGGCTTGTATAAGAAACTATAGCTCTGAAAGAAATAGCAACTAAAACCCCAGTTCGGACTTTTATGTTCGGAGTTGGTAAGGAGATGGTTCGTCACAGGGATAGCACCCCTGCCATTTGGGCTCCACAGCAGACACAACTAATCGATCGTGAATTCTTTCTTGCTCACAGAGGATGTGATCTCAGATAAAATGTCAAGGCAGTACAAAACACCAAAGCTACTAAATTGGATGGTGAGATGGCTCCTTGGTACCGTCCCCGACCCAGGAACTTGTGTGTATGTGGACGGCATTAAAAGTGTGGCATTGT
>NW_007728890.1:142461-148392 GCF_000696425.1 Galeopterus variegatus | reverse complement strand
GCTACTAAATTGGATGGTGAGATGGCTCCTTGGTACCGTCCCCGACCCAGGAACTTGTGTGTATGTGGACGGCATTAAAAGTGTGGCATTGTGGTATATTGATGGCTTACAGTTCTGGGAATGGTGCTAGCTAGGCAGCACCAAACGCAGAGAGGTCCTGGTGCAGGCCTGGGGCTGACGGTTCTCACATCCATGCTCCTGGTGCAAGAAAGACAGGCTGGTGAAATAGGTCAGCTGTGCTTGGCAAGGAAACTGCCTTCTGGTGCTGAGGAAACCAAGTGGACAGTGGGCCAGATTTGGAAAGTGACAAAGGGCTGTCACAGTGAGTAAAGCTAGAGATCCGTCTCTTTAAAGCACTATCCAGGCGAGACTTGCTGGCTGCAAATCCTGATGACTTTATAAAAGGAAGGCTTTATAGCATTCTAGGGAAAAGCCCTGAGACTCTGGAAATTAGAAACCATTTCATTGAAGGGTACTTTTTGGCAGAACAAAATTCTAAGAAGTGCCAGCCCCTGTGATTCAGAAGCTAGGGCATGCCTTGGAAGAGTTAGGAGATGCCCTTAAATAAATAGGTTTGGATAAAAGAAATTGGAGTATGGGAGAATAGGAAAAGTAACAAAAAGTCCTAGGAGGCAACCAGTGAGAGGACTGGGAACACAGCTCAATGAATGCACCATGGCAACCTGTAGTAGGTGCTTGGTAGAGAACGATGCTGTCTATTTTGGGGGCTCTGCTGTGAATGTCATAAATATGACTGAAAGAAGCACCCTGAAAATGGCAGTAGACACTCTTTCTAGCCATCTGGCAGTTGGAAACCTAGACAGGGAATCCAAATAAGAGAATAAAGAGGATGAGGTTGGGATATGACATGAGGGTCTATTTTGGGGGCTCTGCTGTGAATGTCATAAATATGACTGAAAGAAGCACCCTGAAAATGTCAGTAGACACTCTTTCTAGCAGTTGGAAACCTAGACAGGGAATCCAAATAAGAGAATAAAGAGGATGAGGTTGGGATATGACATGAGGGCTTACCTTCCTTTGATTGGGCCAAGTATCAAAATGATGTTGATTTTGACCCCAGATCCTAGATTAAAGAAAGCATAAAATTGACTTATCTACCATCAAGGAAAGCCCTGTGTGGGGCATCAGCAACCATGGCTCTAAGATCTAGTCTGGGAGTCAGGGACTTTTGGGTGTTTGCCACTCCTGGCATTCCCAGTGCCCAGCTCATTGCTTGGCATGCAGTAGATGCTCAGTAAGTACTTGTTGCTCTGAATTTTAAAAAAGGGTTTGAAAAACGTGGTGAGGGGTATAGGACCTTTTGTGTTGGGGATCGATGTGGGCTCAGCTCTAATGAATGAGATGAGGGTACCGGGCCTATGTCCAGGCTGCTGTGTAATGCTGGGAGGATCGGTGAGGGAATTCTACACATTGTTCTGAAATTTTTGCATATGGAAGTAAGAGTCCCAGGGAATGAGGAACAGAAAAATTACCAAAGTGTCTTAGTTTAAAATCTGGCTACTTCCTTTACATTACTTGAAGGAGTTCTTGGGCTGGGTGGAAAATTTATCAGCGTACTTAATGGCTTATTGGAGAGAGTGCAGATGGGATCCCAGCCTAAGGCTGCATAGTATCTGAATCCAGTTTGTCTGGGTCTTTAGGGTGGATAGGTTGGGTAAGCCCAGAAATCTATTCAAATAGATCTATACACATAGGTCTGTAGGTCCTCCTGAAAAAGAAGTCAGCTAGACAAGCTGTCCAGTACCAAAGCCTTAGGCATCCACAGAGAGGGAAAATTTTATGTCCAGTGAGAAGGTATTCATCTCTGAGGCTTCTCTTCTGGCCCAGTCAGCCCCAGACTCATCTCTGAGTTCCCAGCAGGAGCAATTGTTTCACCCAACACATATTGGGGCCACTAGTCTCTTTGCTTTGGGATCCACATGGACAATGTGTCCTTAAAGGGAAAGTCAGAAGCATTCTTCCCATTTCTTCTGAAAACACAGTGAAGCTTTAGTTGCTCTGAGGACTCAAGCACATCAGTACCAGCAGTGTCTGGCTGAAATGACAGTGCCTTGCCAACACTGGTGGATCCTGAGAAAGGGAAAGTGGTGCCTGGCAGAGCTGGCTGAAGTTTGGCTGAAACTGGGATGGCTGGTGAAGAGGTGGCTATGCCTGGGAGAAGCCACACTCTCTGGGGCAGGTTGGACAACATGATGTGCGAACAACTACAACTCCCCAGGAAGTGTCTTTGTGGGTCTTTGAAGGCAGTCATAGCTTTAGTGGTGGATACCACCGAAGCGTGGAGGAAGAGAGAAGGAAATGACAGATGCCATGTGGTAACTGACAAGGCTTATTTATGATAAGATTTATGATACTCCCCGAGGACTCCCAGAAATAACCAGCAGTGGGCAGGGTTATCTGCAGTAAGTTCCAGTTACTGCCCCTGTTGGTGGAAAGTGAGCCAGCAAAATAATGATTATTAATGTGAATCTGTTTCCTATTGAAATGCTTGTTTGGAGTGGCCTAGAACATCTCGGTCAAGAAAGTCTGCTCTTGGCTTCATAGGCCCTCCAAACACTCTATTCCTTTGGACTCTGGACTTAGAAGCCTCTTTTCTGAGCTCATCTTCTCTGAAGGCCAAACAGGCCTTGAGGGGTCTTTTGTCAACCCCCTGGAATCCATCCCCAGGTCTCCAGTGAGTAGTTTCGTGACCCTGGTAATTTACATAGGCTCTCCAAATTTCAGTTTCCTCAGCTGGGGACAGCAGTAGTGCTACTCATAGATTTTGTTCATTGGTTGGTAGGTTTGTGTGAGGATCATATGAAAAACTACACAGAGAACTTAGAACAGTTCCTAAGCAGCTGCACCCCATAGTTGCATGATTGATATGACAGTTTATTAATTCACTCAACAAATATTTATTGAGCACCCACTGTATTCCAGATCTCAGTGAGATAAGAGATTGAGGAGGAGATGGAGGGTTAGATGTTTGAAGAGAGAGAAGGTGTGAAGTCATTACGGAGAGTGAGAGATATTGATCAGGAACACGTAGTAGGATTCCTTGACTACTCTGAGAAGCCCCTCTGAAAAGGTTGAGAAATGTGCAGTTTCTTAGCAGGGGTACTGTGGTTTTCTAGCTTCGAGGGAACCACTTCTTCAACGAACTCCTGTGGAGGCCCTGAATTAATTAAAGGTTAAAGGGAAGCTGATCTGGCTGAGGTGGGTGGGGGAGCTGTAGCCTCCTCCAAACACGAACCCACCCTCTGTCCTCTGTGGATATCTTTCTGGTTCCTCAGTGGACTCTCTAGAGATCTGGGGAATCCAGTTTTGAAACCACGGTTAAGAAGCTCAGCTCAATAACAAACAGCCCCGTCTTCTGTACATTTGTATCTGAATTTTATGGACATTGTAAAAGGCAAAGAAAACATAAAAATCATTTTAATATCAAAGGTTTTATGACACTATGATTTTATAAACATCCTTACTTTATACCTTTATCAGTAGTAGTTCATTGCTACAATAATGCTGCACAACAAACCACGCCAAAACTCAGTGGCTTAATTCAATGATAATTTATTTTGATGCTCATGGTTTTGTAGGTTGGTGGGGGTGGCTCTGATGTAGGCTGTGGGTCTGCAGGTCACCTGGGGTGTCTCGTGCTGGGGCCCAGGCTACCCAGGGTAGGTTCTTACAGTGATGGCAGAGCGCAAGAGCAAGATGAAAGGCACCATCACATGTAAAGCATTTATGTGTGTCTTATCTACTAACATCTCATTGACCAAAGCAAATCACATGGTCAAAGCAAAAGTCAAAGGCAGGGAGGTACACTCTGCCCATCGTGAGGTCACAGGAAGGATGTTGATGTATGCTACTACTGCAGGCGAGAGCAAAATTGAGACCAATAATTCAGTCCACTGCAGCACCCACGTGGCACAGTGTAGTCACCAGTAGGGAGAGAGGCATTCTCTTCCCCTCTGCCAGACAATAGCCCAGCTTCTACACTTTGAGGAATCCAGAGAATACAGACCTGCTTTGGCACCTGGAGGCTTCCATGCATCAGAGACAGCACCTGGGGGACATGATGGCGGTGACCAGCAAGGTCGATGCTGCTTGGTAAGGACAACCAAACAGTGTGTTCTGGAGACTGTGGCAAGTGCCTACAAGCAGGTGAGTGCATCAGAGGTTTCAGCAGGAGGGGCAGGAGAGAAAGAAAGGGTCAGACCTCATAGTGGCTAACAGGACTTTCAAGAACATGCGAAACATCCCTCAAGACTCTTAGAAATAACTAGGAGTGATTTTGGGTGGCTGTATTAGCAGTTGGAAGTGGTTTATTACTGTTCAGACCACCATGTTCCAATAGGTTGGTGTGGCCTGGGGAAACTAGTTTTCAACAGTAGGACATAGAATCTCAGAGTTGAAAATGACCTTAGACCCATCTACCTTAACACCCTCCTCCACAGTATCACAGACTGGTGTCATGCCACACCTGTTTGGACACCTTCAGTGACAGATGAGTCACTCCTGCAAGGCGGCCCATCAAGTTTCAGATATCAGCACTGACCGTGACCATCTTAGCATGTGATATGCAGGACTAGAACACGCGAAACAAGATATCAAGGAGGCACAAGTCCAGAATGAGAGGAGGTTTGTGAAAAATTGCTAATTTAGAGAAAAGATTCTTTTCATTATGTTCAGAGGGAGAACAAGGGAAAGAGCAGCCAACAGAATACAGGAAGAATGGGAATTAATTTTCTCTTTTGCTTTCATGTTCTTTGTCAATTTGAAAATTATTTAATGTGATTATGAGGGAATCAAACTAGGGAGTGGAGGAAGTAAAAGCACCCTTGGTTCCTCCCAAGCAATTGTGTTTATCATGACCTAGGGTAGAAATAGACCTTGGGGGTGAGATTTACAAGGGGTCTTACTAAAAGCAGACAAATGAAATCTGACACTTAGCTAAAGTTTTGACCCTGGTTTGCACATTTCACTTCCCATCTGATGAATTCATTTTGCAGATAAGGGAGTGTATAGCCAGGGCTATGTCTACTGTGGAGTAATGTCAACTAAGGAATAGAAATTTTACTCTACAGCTCTACTCTAACAGGCCCATCTTGAGAGCTGATAAAAACTTGATGATGAGTCCAGGGTATCAGTTTGAAGTTGGTTTACATAGTTATGAACTTTGCCCTCAATGTTTAACTTTTGGGGAGTTGGGAGCCAAAGCAGCTCTCAGGATGTTTCAACAATAACACCGAGATTAGCTGTCAAATCAGTTGAGGAAAACTAGTCAGACTGGTTATTTGACTTCTCATATATAACCAACCAAAGGAATAACAACTGCCACCAACAAAGTTTAAAGACTGGATTTTAAACTTTTCAAAAAGCCATGTTGACATGTAGCTACAACTTTAATGTGCAAACCACTTCAAGCAGAGCGAGTTTTAAAAGCTGTAAATTAAAATCACATTTCTTTTGCAAGCCCTTGAAACCTTTGAGAAACAAATAAATCAGTCAGATGGTCCCCTATTGAGAATCCTGAGTTTCTTCAGCAAACTTAGAGCTCAAAAAGAAATTAAAGCAGAAACTGAAAATGTGATTTTAGACAAGTGATTTACTGCCTGTCGGGATGTGACCCACATGGTTGCTTGTTCAATTTTATGATATATCCCTTCTCCTAAAACTTTCCTCTTAACACCTGGGTTCAAATCCAACCTCTGTGCTAGTCAACTGCAGCTGGGCTTCTCTAGTATATCCTACATGTGATGATCCAGACTACAGCCCGATCCCAGCGTGGTGTCTGGCCACCATGGAGTAGTGAATGCTGACGGGCCCTGCTGGCCATAGGCTGGCTCTTGGGAGGGATAGAGCCCCTTAAAAGCACCTCATAGCTGAGGTCTTTTTTTTTTTTTTTTTTTTTTTTTTTTTTTTTTT
>NW_007728890.1:110536-141496 GCF_000696425.1 Galeopterus variegatus | reverse complement strand
GGGGGTTTTTTTTTTTTTTTTTTTTTTTTTTGTCTTTTTTCGTGACCGGTAACGGGATCGCAACCCTCGGTGTTGTGCCCACACCGCGCTCAACCAGTGAGCTGACCGGTCTCTATATGGGATCCGAACCCTCGGCGGGAGCGCCACGGCACTTCCCAAGCGGCGCACTGTAGCAGTGAGCCACCGGGCCGGCCCAGCTGAGGTCTTTTTAAAATCATCATTCACATCAATTTTGGTCAGACATACTTTGCTCTAAAATACCCATTGTAAGAAGTAGAGACATTGGGGTTTCTTAAAACCAGGATTGAGACATCACAAGCCCATGCTGAGCTTAGGGATGATTATTATCCTGTTAAAACAGAATATTATTTTGGTCAACAATAAAGTTGGTCAACCTTGGTATCTGTGGTTCTAGCTACCTTAGCAGAGACTTGAGGCTGTTTCTGGGATCCAGTTTGTGTATGTGCCTTTCTATTCTCTGTGGAAATATGCATGAAGATTTTTGGGATTGTGGCTGCATCCTGAGTTGGAGCAATGCTGTGATGTTCTCCACTATACAACCTCATCCCTGTGATCAAGGGAGAGGCAGGGGACCTTCACCCTCCCTCAATGCCAGTTAGTGTATGATTTTATGGGGTACACAATTTCTTCAAGAAAGCCATTCTTTGAAAAAACCATGTAACCCTGTAGCTGCCACTAGTGACTTAGCTGAGACACTGCCCTCTAGAGGAAGGGCTGAAGAATAATCACGGCTCTCCAATTTCGCATCTATCAGGAGTGGGTCCTGTGACTGGGAATTATCTGAGAGGACAGTGGCTGGCACAGCTACTGAGGCACCAGGAATGGCTACTGGGGATAGGAAAAAAAATGTACAGCCTGCTTCTCTATTCCAGCTGGAGTCATCATTACAGGAACAAAGAAGGGTGAATGTTTTGGGGGTTTTGTGTTGGTGTTGGTGGGGTGAGTAGGTGGTAGTGATGAGTGAAAATAAAGTAGGAATGAGTTAAAAAAATTATTGCAACAGGCAATCTTGGGGTCTGCGTGTGACTCAGACCACTTACAAAGTATCGGAAATACCTAACAGCCCTCCATTGCTGCAAACATCTCAGATTCTCAGATGGGAGGATTCAGCAGTGGCAGGCAAGAAGAGTTTTAGTTTATGAACTTTTTTTGGTAGTATGGATCACTTTTTTCTGTGAAACTTACATACTTTTGCCTACGTGCATTTATTCATTTATTAATTTTACATCCACTGAACATCTATTTTGTGCCAGACTCTGGAGTAGGTGATTAAGATGATGAAGTCTGGACTGAAGCGAGTCTTAGTGCCTGACTTGAAGCAGCACACAGTCTAGGGAAGGAGTGAGACAGGCTCACAAATCATTTATTACAATAGGCTATTGTCAGTGCTGTAATGATGGAACTGTGCAAGCAGACTAGTGGGAACACCTAACTCTACCCAGGGGAAGGAGGACATTGGTGGTGTGTTTAGGGGGGTGAATAATAGTCCTCCTGGTTGACATGGTTAGGGAGGCCACTTCTGGCAGTGAATATTGCAGTGCAAATGCTCTGAGATATTGCATAAGGGGAGCGGTTCTTAGCTGAGTGTGGCCACTGTGTATGGAGCATGATGGGGGAGACGGGAGGTGAAGCTTGAAGAGCAGGGCAGGGGCCAGATCAGGAAGAGTCCTGAATGCCATGTGAAGCAAAGCAAGGGAAGCCCTTGCAAAGGATTAAGCAAGGCAATGAGGATGTGATAGGAATTATTTCTATAGTTATCTCTGAATGTTGATTATGGTCAGTCTGCACAGGTGTGGTTATCTTTTGGGCCCGGAATGACTCCCCTTTGTCTGGACTGCATCCTCGGCAAGTTTGTGATCATTCTGAGAAACTGATGTAAGACTAGAGCAGTAAGGCAGTAGCAAGAGCCAGAACACCCTCATGGGTTGGACTCTGAGTGCCTTTACCAACCAGCTACATCTTCGTCTATCCTCATGGGTATGGGAGAGTGCAGGAGGAGGGATGGCAGCATGTTCCACACCTGGGAATACTGCGGTGACTGTATCAGGTGACACAGAAGGCTGCTAGGCTTGGGTGGACCTGAGAGAAAGAAAAATATCTGCACTAGTCCGGGCTGCAGTACAGGCAGTCTTGCCTCTTTAGCCATGTGACTCCACAGATTTAGGGAATTTAGAGATTTAGGGAATCTGTGGTAGGTAAAGAAGTCATGTGGAGGTTCTGTTCAGCCCCAGGTGGAGAGTCACAGCATGGATCTAGTCCGGGCTGCAGTACAGGCAGTCTTGCCTCTTTAGCCATGTGACTCCACAGATTTAGGAAATTCAGAGATTTAGGGAATCTGTGGTAGGTAAAGAAGTCATGTGGAGGTTCTGTTCAGCCCCAGGTGGAGAGTCATAGCATGGACGCCTAGGTTCTTGGGCAAGGTCATATCATCTGTAGTGGAGAACTATTCAATATTTGAAAAGCACTTGTTGGCAAGCTATTGGGCTCCACAGACTGAGTGTCTAATTATAGGACAGCAAATGACCATGTGGTCAGACCAAATGTCCAGCTTGGGATGTCAGACTCCTGAGACAATGACTTGTGGTGAGAAGGAGGTGTTACATCTACGGTTGGCTTGAGTAAGCTCAGAGGGCACAAGTGACTGAGTGAACGGAGGGTGGGGATCCCATGTCACCCACCACTGTTGTACCCAGGTCTCTTTCTCAGTTCACTCCTATGTTCCATGCAGGTTTCCCATGGCCAGCTGATAGAAGAGGACAAACCCTGAGCTTGGTTGGTGTAGTATGTTGGTGCAAAGCCAGAATGAGACATCTGTCACACTATAACCCCTCCCGGAAGTGGGCCTAAAGGACAGTGCTGAGGAGGAATCTTCATGGAAGGTGGAGCTTCAGGTGGAGAGTCTGGCCGTCCATTTTGTGTGGAGAGAGAAGGGTCTGAGGTGAACATTGGCACAGCTGTCTCAGCGCTCACAGAATACCTGAAAAGCTGACAGAGTCCTGCAAAACATTGCCTTGACTCAAAGGACCCACTCTATGGCACAGGGACCATGATGGTGAACACAGAACCATGGGATCCCCTGGTCCTACCCCATGCCATACCATCTAGAAATTGCCAACCTGGCATGATGGTGGCATGACCTTTTCCAGGTGACAGCTGAGGCTCCAATTTGTAGATGATATCCTGAAAAGCTGGAGTACTAGTCTTCAAAATGTGATATACAGCCTCATCTATGGCCACTGGGTAGAATACATGGGTCTGGAAACCAGGGGATGCAATTAGGAGTGGCCCTGCTCTCTGTCACTCCCAGTGACCCACTTGGGGAGGGATTTATACTTTCCATCTCTGCAGTTTTAGGTTCTGTAGATCTATAAGTTCTGATTCCCAGAGTGGGATTCCCAGAGGTGTCAGAGTAGGAGTCACACTAAATTTACAGCTGTGGCTGTGACTGGTCACTTTGGACTCCTCATGCAAGAAGAGTGGACAAAAGCAGAAGTTAGTCTGTTGGCAGGGGCAACTGACCCTGAGCATGGCGAGGAAGTAGGGAGGAAAATGTTCTGCATTTGATGATCCTCCGGGGCATTGCTTCCATGTCAGTTCTAATTGTAAATGGGAAATTATAGCAACCCTGACCTGATGGAGGCATGGCAAGCAGCGGCTCAGATCCTTCAGGAATGAGGTCTGAACCCACTGCCAGTGGTCCAGGTGACGTCACCTAGAGCAGTAGGAGTGCTAGCAGTGGGGGGAGGAATCCAGAGTGGATGGGGGATGAGGGTGACAAATTGAGAAGCATCAGTTCCAGCTTGGGACTAATTGAGCAGCTGAGACTATGCTTTGTCTTATGTTTCCCTGGCGATGTCGACCAGGCAGCATCCCGGAGAAGTGGTGCCCAGAACGGCTGAACTGAATGTGAATGACACAGGGCTCCAGGCAGTGCGAGAGATGGACTGCATGAGCTGCTGTTGGGGCCCTGCCTAGTCTCACTTTTGGGGGCTGGGGCACCTCTGTCAGCCACTTTAAGTCATATCTGTGAAGTGCTCACAGTGTCACTCCCTCCAGAGAAACCTCATCAGGTGGGAGGTTATGTACCCTCTGTCTTGCAGGGGCGACCTGCAACCACTGACAGCATGATATGGCAGTGTGGTTGTCATTTGTCCTGGAATCGTCATTCTGAGTTGTCATTCATGCTGCAGAGCTGCCAGGGGATGAGGTGGAAGCTTGACTTTAGCTGAAGCCATGTGCTGGCTTAGCTGCTTCCCAAGCTCTTCCCGCTCCTCTCGCTCCCTTACGTGTTTCTCCTGAGCTTCCACAGAAATCCCTTCTTCAGTTCTTCTAGGGAACACACCCTAAGGCAGCCAGCCAACAGAAGCGCTTTTTTTTGCTTGGCAAGTAGCCCTTTTCTGTGAGCTCAGACTACACCGTGCAGGCTCCCAAGACACCCTGTGGCAGGAGGGTAGGGATCTGCCTGCAGGACACATAGTCAGACCTCAGGTCGGGCCACTCCCCCTTAACACAGAACCTGGCATCCTGTCCTGGCTTCACTGAGTATGAGGGGTCCTCAAAAAGTTCATGGAAGGGTTCAGATTATCTTTTAATTCAATTTTTCCACAAATTTTTTGAAGTACCTTCATAGTTATCTTTTAAAAATTCTAGCCCCATCGGGCGGGGAGACAGAGCCTGGCTTCCTCCAGGTGGCATCTTCTGGAATAACATGCCGGCTCCCTGCAGATCTCCTGCTCTTCAGGCGCCGCAGGCTCCTCTTGTCAGCTTGAGAACAGGAGGGCAGTGAGTGGACAGCACCTGGTGAATAAATTTACACGCTGAAATAATGGTTTCCATGTTGCTTTCTCATAATTGACTGAACAGGCTGGAGTTAAGTTTCATGTGTGAAAGACTTGTGAGGAGCTCTTGACAAGAGAGGAGGGTTGATGAGCGGAGTTAAGGTTTTAGAAAATGTATCCTCCTGGGACTTTGTTCCCCCTCTCCCCCTCCCCCTTTCTCTCTCTCCCACCCCCCTCCCCCTTTCTCTCTCCCCCTCCCCCCTCTGTCTACCCCCCTCCATTTCTCTCTGTCTCTGTCTCTGCATCTGTCTCTCCCCACGCTCCCTCCTCATCCTCTTTCCTCTGTGTCTTCCTCTCTGTCCTAATAAATCCCTCCTCCATTCTGTTGAGGCTCTCATGTATCCATACAAACTTCACTTCCCAGCATGTGTGCAAAGAAAAGTAGTAACATCAACAGTTGAGATTGGTACTTCCGTAATTTGAAAATGACATCTGCAGATGTGTCTCTGATCTCAAAGGAAAACAATTAAAGGCTTTGCTAAGTATCCAGTGAAGGAGATGTGGAAAATAGATGAGACGGCAGGTGGCCGGGGCTAAGCTATTAAAGCACAGTAGAGGATGCCACATTGTCCTGTCCATAGGGGTGTCCTCGGCCCCCCCTTGCATTGCAGCAACTCCTCTGGGTGGGACGGGCATTGCTGTGAAAACATTCTTTGTTTGTGAAAATGGTTCTTGAACTTCTCCGTTCCTTTAAGAACCTGCCGTATTAGCTAAGAGAACCAAGGGCTTTATTCCAGTGCCTGGGTCACAGTTTGGTATTTTGAAACTTCACAGCTCACACTGCTGGCTGGGAGCTTCCTGCTCTTTTACGTGATTTATATGAAATGATGGCCCAGTGAAAATTTGAGTTAGAATGGCTGACTTCTTCCCTTGGGAGGTTCCGCCCTTGTGATTCTGTCCCTGGCTAGCCAAAAGCACTAGGAGAATTAAGTTTGGTTTGTTTGTCTTTTTGCTTGACAGTCGGGACAATGTTGGTATTGACAATGATCAATTTTATTTTCTCAGTCAACTGTTCACTCAGCGCCACAAGCCTGTTTTCTGGAAAGGTTTCATTGTGGATGTTTAGAAACTCATCTCTGTTGATTTTAACATTTATCGAGCATCATGTTCATGCCAAGCCCTGCACCTGGTGCTGTGGATACAGGGATGAATAAGGTGGAGCCCTTATCTTCCAGGTGCTTACAGACCAGTCATGTAATCTAATGTAACTGGCCCACCATCTGCAGGGTTGCCCCTGGGCCTTATTTCCAGGACTGGTATTCAATTTGTATAAATGCAGCCATTTTCTCCCAACTTTATGACAAACATGAATTTCTGTGATGCCTCGGTAGATTCAACCTGTAACACAGAAGAATTAGAAAATCCACAGGGATAGTGGAACCCATAAGAACTTTAACCAACTAAGCAGCCACACTTAATTGATCTTTTGCATTTTTTGGATACTTGTCTGTAATGGGGTATATGGGTGTCTTAGTCTGTTTCTGTGGCTTATAACAAAATACACAGAACTGGGTGATTCGTAAGAAAACAAAATTTATTGCTTACAGTTTCTGAGGCTAGGAAGTCCAAAGTCCAGGGAACAGAGCTGGTGGAGGCTATCTTTGGTGATGACTTCAGTGACGGCAGGGGATCACATTGTAAAAATGGTGGAGCAGGGAGAGTAAGAGAGAGAGACAGACTCTCCCGTCTCTTCTTTTAAAGCCCTCAGAACCACGCCCCTGACCACCATTTTTAATCCATTCAGTACGGCATGATCCTACAATCTAATCACCTCTTCAAGGCTCCACCTTTCAATTACCATAATAGGATTTCCCGCCCTCTTAACAGTCACAGTGTGTACCAAGTTTGTAATACATAAAACTTGGGGGACACAATTCAAGCTTCAGTGAGTTTTGGGGGGACATAATTCAGTCCACTACAATGAGGTTTAGGTGAGTTGTCTAGGGAGTCAATTTTAGTTACCTTTAAACAAAATACATTTGCTGGACATAGAGGCACTAACTATTTTGTTAGACTAGTATTTTAAGGAATTCTTGGTTCAATGAAATTTTGTATTGACATTTCAAAATTCTTAAACTTTTTAAACTCCTAGGACATTTTTGAATGATGTTTGGAAACTTTGTATTACTATGCCTCTCCTGAGAATATAATGCTTAAATATTGACATTTCAAAATTCTTTAACTTTTTAAACTCCTAGGAAATTTTTGAATGATGTTTGGAAACTTTGTATTACTATGCCTCTCCTGAGAATATAATGCTTAAGATTTGTGACATATATGTATGTTTCTAGATATATTCTTTATGGTTGAAGTTTTGTGACATCTAACTAGAGATGTGGAAAGCTACACTCCAACACAAAATACTAAAAGATTTATATTGTATGAAATGAATTTTCCACACAATAGTCTCAGTGAAGATGGGCACTCTTTTAAGAAAATTACCAAACTCAGAATATCTGAGCCATACCAATTAACAGCTACATATTTAATTTATTAAAGATTACAATTAAATGATTGACTTTCCTTTAAACATTTAAAGCATGACTTCATTTTAGGAAAAAATGGACTAGAATCCAGCTTCTTAGGAAACTATACATATTTTGAGTATAGCACAGTATCCCATGATTTCTTCATTATATGTGGATGTATGAAGAATGTACAAATCACGGACAAAATGATGAGATGTTTTAAGTGGAAATATTTTATTTTCTGTCATTTGCATATCATCATGCACAAATTGTTTTGTTGTGAATCTGTTCACTCTTTTTAGCTTATGACTTGCAGCCAACAAGATTTTCCTTTCAAATTTGCTCTCTTTTATTGAGCTGAAAGATTTGTCTCTCTCACTTAGCCTAGTGTGGGTCTTCATACAAGACCTTTGCAGTGGTACTATGAAAAATGCCTGTAGCACAGACATATGCAAAGTATTACCACTTTGCTTTAATCCAGAGCAGAGTCACTCCATGAATAATTTGAGCCTCAAGCATCCTGTTGAAAACCAAGACCTCTGGGTTGTGAGTCATCTGTTCTTCCTGTGACAGGTGTTGGGGGTCAAAGCACTTCAGATCTTTACTATGGTTTGCAGAAAGGACAGTTAGCCATATGAGTCCCAAAGTTACTGCAGTCAGTGCACTTTCATTAGACAAATACTAATTTGAGATGGTTGCATCCTGGACGAGAGAGTTTGCTTTTCTCACTGTGGAGCTGGGTTTTATGCTTTTTCTGTAGTATTTCATATGGAGGCAACTATTGATGGATTCTAGTCCCTCAGAGCTGGAACTTTTATCTGAATCACAAAACCACCAGGCAATTTAACATGCCTATAAACCTGTCAAGGTCTGTTTTATGGTGAGCTGGGTATGGACAATGGCTAGAGAGGCCTATACCGCTGCCACCTAAATCCCACATTCAATTTGGTTGAATCTTGATGATATTAACATTTAGCAATTGTCGGGCTGAAAGTAAGTGGGAAAAAAGACTCTAGTACAATGTCACTATTTGAGAGGAGGGTAGTATGAATACATGAAATCTCTGTTAAAATTGATGTATCATAACTGTGGCTAGAAAATATCATTCATTTGTTCCTTTGTTCATTCACTCATTCATTCAAACCATCCCAATTAGTGGCAATCAAGAGGGTTATCATAAAACATAATGCTAATTTGTAAGTGGTGTCCTGATTTATTTTATATGTTTACATGCTGCAAGAATTCCTGAGGGTGTGAAAATTTCTCCTTGAAGATATACAATACATTAAAATATAATGCAGGATGATTTCTTGAAATGCCATTTATTTTCTCTCTTTCTGATGAGGAGACATAAAAAGTAATAAAGCAATGATTCTATTTAACAAATGAGCTGGGAAAACTGTATATCTACATGCAAAAAAATAAAATTGGACCCATATATGATGCCATATGCAAAAACTAATTCGAAATGGATCAAGGACCTAAATGAAAGATCTAAAACTATAAAACTCTAAGAAGAAAACATGGGGCAAAAGCTTCATGACATTGGATTTGGCAGTGATTTCTTGGATATGACAACAAAGGCACAGGCAACAACAACAACAAAAAAAAATAAAAAATTGGACTGCATGGAAATTAAAAAGTTTTGTGTACCAAAAGAAAACATCAACAGAGTAAAAAAGCAGCCCACAGAATGGGAGAAAACATTTGCAAATCATATGTATAATAAAGGATTAATATCCAGAATATACAGAGAACTCCTAAAACTCAACAACAACAGAAAACAAATGACTGGATTCACTAATGGGCAAAGGACTTGAAGAGAAATTTTTCCAAAGAAGGTATACAAATGGCCAATAAGCACATGAAAAGCTGTTCAGCATCACTAATCATTAGGGAAATGAAAATCAAAACTACAATGAGATACCGCCTCATATCCACTAGGATGGCTACTATAAAAAAAACACAAACCCCCAAACAGAAAATAACAAATGTTGGCAAAGATGTGGAGAAATAGGAAATTTTGTACTGTTGGTGGGAATGTAAAATGTTACAGCCCGTATGGAAAACATTACGCTAGTCCCTCAAAATAATGAAAAATAGAATTATCATATGATCCAGCAAGTTGCATAATACCCAAAAGAATTAAAAGCAGGGTCTTGAAGAAATGACATATTTGTATACTCATGTTCATAGCAGCACTATTTGCAATAGCTAAAATGAGGAAGCAATCCGAGTGTCCATCAGCATATGAATGAATAAGCAAAATGTGGTATATACATACAATGGAGTATTATTCAGCCTCAACAAGGGAGGAACTTTTGACATATACTACTACATGGATGAACCTCAAGAACACTATGCTAATTGAAATAAGCCAGTCACAAAAAGACAAATATTGTATGATTCCCCTTGTAAGAGATTACTCAGCTCAACAAGGGAGGAACTTTTGACATATACTACTACATGGATGAACCTCAAGAACACTATGCTAAGTGAAATAAGCCAGTCACAAAAAGACAAATATTGTATGATTCCCCTTGTAAGAGATTACTCAGAGTAGTCAGAAGCATAGACAGAAATTAGAGTGGTGTTTGCCAGGGGAGGGGGGAATGTGGAGTTGTTCGATGGGTACAGGGTTTCAGTTTACAATTTGAAATGAGTTCTGGAAATGGATGGTGGTGATGGTTGCATAACAATATGAATGTATTTAATAACACTAAATTGTATACTTAAAAATGGTTAAGATGATAAATTTTATGTTATGTGTATTTTACCACAATAAAAATTGAAGAAAAAAACAAAGCAGCAATGATTCCACCCTAGCAACCACATGCAGTGCCTATACTCTGGCCTCTCTTATCTGAGGAAAATTAATAGCTTCTTTGGATTTTTGTGGTCAGTGAGAGAAAGCCTCCAGCAAGTCTTTGTTTGGAACTCCAGGGGTTTCTAAGGCAAGAGGCTGGGATTTCTTGTGACATGGTCAACAAGAAGAGTGTCATCTTAGTAGGTGACTTGGGCCCTCTGCTGTGCCATGTCACAGAAACAGTAGGTCCACTGAGAGGGATGGCAGCGTGACTCTTGGGGGATGGAACACTAAGTGATGTTGCTTTGCAAGGTGAGACAAGGGACGTGGGACAGAGTTGGGAAGAGAGCGGAGATGCTGCAAGCAGAGCAGCTGCTGCCTTCAAATGGTCCATGCTTGCTTAGACAAGGGGCACGTCAGGGGAGAGCACTGAGACTCTTCTTCAAGTAGCTGAGGACCTTCATCCATAAAGTGGAAACATTATAAAAAGAACCTCATTAATGAGAGAAAGCATGGTAACATATTTGGTTAGAGTACTTTGCACACGTAGACAATAAATGTTAGCCTTTATTTTTGTTATATTTCCTTTTGTACCCTTATTTGCATATTCATGCATTCTGTCTTTTATGAAGAGTATACCAAGCAAAGCCAAACTTCAATCCAAGCTGTGTCCAAATTTTCGCAAATTCAGAATCATGAAAATTTGAATTTGGATTATATATGTTGTCAATGTTTACATTCTTATGGTAAGAATAATTACTACTTTATTTCTATTGCATTTGTCACTTAAAAGTAATTCATGCTCAGTCTAAAAATGTTTGGAAAATTTAGAAAAGTAGAAAGAAAGAATTCACCCACGATCCTTTTATTTGGGGTTAACTACTACTAGTTTTTATATATTTTCTTTTAATATTTTTGGATACACATACAGAGCATGTATGCACATATATTGAAATTTGATATATGTGTGTGTTACAAAATTGGAATCATTACTGTGTATAATTTGTACCATGTGTTTTTAACATTAATATTTTATCATAAACATTTACCTATGTTACTAAATATTCTTCAAAAATATGGTTTTTAATTTCTACCTAATATTCTATTACAGGAACATACTATAATTTACTGAATCTTTTCCCTATTGTGGAATCATAACTGGTGATAAATATTTTTGTACATAAATCTTTTACTACATCTTTCGTTTACTTAGGATGGATTTCTAGAAGTGGTATTATTGATTCAAAAGCATGAGCGTTTTTATGACTCATAATAAATATTGCCAAATCGCTTTTCAAGTTAAATTTCCAATAGCAACATATGAGAATACTTGCTTTTCTCACCCCTACTAGTACTAAATATTACCTTTAAAATATATGTCAATCTGTGAGGAATTTTTAAAAAATTACTCGTTGACCATGTTTTCCATTTTTCACGTGTTTAGTGTCCACTTTATTTTTTTCTTTCATGAGTTTTCTGCTCATGTTCTTTCCTCCTTTTTTAAAATTGATATGTTAATGTTTCTCCTATTGAAGGTTGTAAGAATTTATTGAGAATAATCTTTTAACATTTACTTTTATTTAGATTCTTTTTTTAGACATTCAGTAGTTAAAAAACATTTAATGTATTCAAATATGCCAATATTGACTTTGTGATTTGACTCATTGCTTTATATTTTGAATGGCCTTCCCAGCGTAATCAGTTAAGGAGCTCATTATATTTTCTTGTGCTGTATTTTTAAAAATGTGTGGCTGTTTAACTTTTATGAAAGTTGTTTTAGCATATGATATAAGATGAGACTCTGACTTTGAGTTGACTGACAGAGAACCAAGCTTTGGTGCTGAGGGCAGTGTAGGACTCGTGGGATGAAACACTCGCCTTTTTTCCTTTGTTGTTGAGTTATTCTACATGATATGATATAAGATGAGACTCTGACTTTGAGTTGACTGACAGAGAACCAAGCTTTGGCGCTGAGGGCTGTGTAGGACTCGTGGGATGAAACACTCGCCTTTTTTCCTTTGTTGTTGAGTTATTCTACATGGAGCAAACTGAGAAGGGACTGATTTTGTTTTAACAATCCGTGATATAGGCTTTAACTCATGATGTAGGGCTATTCATGACCTCTCTCCTTGCCCCCATGTCATTTGCTTAGAGTTTATATCAGGAAAGGTAATTTTTAAACATTGATTTATTAATATCTCATTTTACTGTATCAGGTTTAAAGAATGTGGCCTCTGTTTTTAATTCATAGAGATTTCCATTGTGTCTCATCAGGTAACAAAATCATATTATCATTGATTCATTTTTATTTTTCATATCATTTAGAAAATCAAACCGTTCTGTAGAGCTTCTTATGAAGAGCAGCAGCCAGCCCCTGTCCCCAACTACCCGTCATCTTTACCCTCTCAGAGGCCACCATTTTCAGCTCTTTCAGTAGATTCTTTTGGAATTTACCTTCATGTCTCTATTTATAACATTTATATTGCTACTGCCCACAATGGAAGTACAAGGTTTTATCTTTCTGATTTCCCCAGACACATGTAGACACACAGACATGAGCAATGTCCTCAACCCCCACCCCACAGACAGACAGACAGACAGACAGACAGACACACACACACACACGTATAAACACACGCTCTTTCCATTTTTCCTGATATATTTATTTATTTACATAGTTGAGCTTTCAGAAGGAGAGAACAGACCTATAGTTCCTAGAGGTGGGAAAGGGGGAGGGGAAAGAGGGATAGGGAATAATTGGGTAAGGGACACAAAATGTAATTATGATTTGTAATGATGAACTTGCTAATAATATTGGTTTGATCATCACTTACTGATAGTCAACTCTGTACACCATAAATATGTATATATATATATATATAAAATACATGGTAATTTTGGTTTGCTTTCTATTTAGTACTTATATCCTTGTTACTATATAGTTCTCAGCGGAGGAGCACTTGGATGGGGCGTGGTGACCACTGCTGTCAATGCATTTTGAGCTGATTGGGCTGTGTCACTGGGGAACCAACACTTAGGAGCATTGGGAACTGTGCAGGGAAGAGGGGCTGGTAAAGAGGAGGGTGGTCAGACTGTGTGCTCGATCCCTTTATTTTTGGCATGGTTTAGCACCCTCACTCTCACTTGTATCTGATAGCCCCTTGTCCAGAACCTTCTGTTATATCGTCTCTGGAAAATAAACTTCCAATTTATGTAGGGGCTGGGGGAGGAATGGGCGACTGCCTGGCCACCTAAAGTCTTGGAGGGGACTTGGGGATCTAATTACTTCTTAAATGGACTTGAGGTGGCGCACCGCTACAGTGCGCTGCTTGGGAGTGCAGTGGCGCTCCCGCCGAGGGTTCGGATCCCACATACAGACCGGTTCCTGCTCACTGGCTGAGCGAGGTGCGGGCGCAACACCGAGGGTTGCGATCCCATTGCCGGTCCCGGTCCGGTACGGGCGCGACACTGAGGGTTGCGATCCGTTGCCGGACACGAAAAAAGACAAAAAGGAAAAAAAAAAAAAGATAAAGTAAGTACAAGATATATACTGTCCAATGCATTTATTACATAAGGAAACAAAGGCTCAAAGAAGGTAAGTAACTTGCTCAAGCTTACTTAGCTAGTATGTGGCAGATTATGGACTGGAAACAAGGTCTTTTGATATCAAATTCTGTGCTCTTCTGCAAGGTGCTATCTCTGATTAAAGTGAAGATCCACATACTTTCCCAATCAAAGTATTAATTTAAGCCCCAGTGCAATTCTTTCTCTAAATACTAATATTTGGAAAACTGTTTTCCAATTTGTTAAGTGTTTCAATGCTTGGAAAAGTTTTGGAGTTGCCATGTTTAGCGGTGATAGACATGTACTTCTGGGAGCCTTTAAAATGCTCATTTGTGTTGCATTGTGTTGTAAGAGGGGAGTGCTGTGTACCCAGTTTTACAATCCTACTTGGCTATGGAACCCCTTTTGTTTCTGGTTTTCCTGGAATTTGTTCACCTTTAATAGTTCTATGGGGAACACTGGTTTGGGACATTGTTTCCAGTGGTTATCTTTCATTGTACTATAGGATCAATATTGAGTTTTATAACCTCTTTCTTATAAGAAAAGAAATGGAAAGAAACAAGGAAGGTAGGAAGGTAGGAAAGAACAAAGAAAAGAGAGAAAAAAGAGAGACTCAATCACAGGCTTGAGTCCTCTTCTTGGGGAACGCAGTCACTAGGTTATGTCATTTGAAGAGATTTTCTCTGGTTTTGGAAATTATAATAGACAAATGACACAAGCTTGTCATGAGTGAGGGAGTGTGTTTTACTCGCCTTTCTACTACAGTGCCTAGCACAGAGTCTGTCACAGAGTTGGGGCTCAATAAATTAATGAACAAGCAAATGAATGGGTGAACAGAACTGCCAAGTCTGAGGTATGGAAGCCTTGGGTGACCTTGGGCACCTCACGTGGTCTCTGGCCCTCATGGGTAAATGGTGATGAATCTTCTGTTGCAGGGTGTTGTGAGAACATGATGGCAATGTCCCTACCACAGTGTCCAGACTGAGTAGGAACTCTCAGTTACTTTCCTTTTCTCTTCCAGGAGAAGATTCCACACTTGATACTGACAGATTATCGTGGGAATCCCTGTTTCTTAGGGACACCAGAGATGAAGAAAACAGATGTCTCTAAATTAATATGTTCTTAATATTTAATCATCTTTCTTTTATCTCATGGATTTTTCCTTCAAATAAGTAGTCCCCATCCTGTGATACTTTTCTGCACAAGATAATGGGCTGTCTAGACTCATATACTATGTATTGGTCAAGGCTCCATCATGTACACACTTCTCCACATAAATATGGGGATTGTGTTTATTACCATTGCCCAGCTGGTAATCAACAGGAAAGCTCCGTGTGGTGCTTGGCTTGGAAAGCTAATGTATAAAAAATAATGGGCGCTTCAGTACATGGGGCACCAAAGGAACCTCTTGGGAAGTGACAGGTGGGAAACAGTGGGAGGGGGTAGAGCAAAGTTCATGGGCTAGCTTGTAATTATCACGACTTCTTTCTAAAAACGAACAGAACCTATGTGGATACTGAATCTAACATTTTCACTGATTGTGTTTTATTTCTTTCTCACCTGCCTCTGCTCTGAGCCGTGGTTGTATTATCAGGAAATGAAACTTAGCTTGCTTCTTCTATTTGCTTAAAACTCTCAAAAAGAGAGAGAAGTGGTCAGATGAACACATAGTAACCCTTCAATGAAAGCAGTGATTTTTCCTTTTTCCTGATCATTGAGTGAATAATTCTGTACTACGTGTGTGTGTGTGTGTGTGTGTGTGTGTGTGTGTGTGTGTGTGTGTGTGTGTGTGTGTGTGTGTGTGTGTGTGTGTGTGTGTGTGTGTGTGTGTGTGTGTGTGTGTGTGTGTGTGTGTGTGTGTGTGTGTGTGTGTCCATACACAAAAAAAGAAAATGCCTTTTAGAATAGGCCAGAGACAGTGTCTGATTTCCCAACCTGATAAGGCCTACGAATGGAAGGAGGAGAAAGACAGTTAATTTTAGGTGATGAATGCAAATACTTTTTATCCTCTGTGGCCTTTCGTTCTGAGGTGGTGCACAATTGGACTTCTCAGATTTCCTTACGCTTCTCACCTTGGGGGTTAAGATGATGGTATGTTGACATCTTTCTTGCCAGCAACAGCAAAGCTATTTCTATGTATGCGTCTCGCTACTCCTCTCTGCACGGATGGATTGCTTTCTTCCAAAAGGCTTTAGCTGCTGCAGGTGGATGCTCTCTTGGGTGTTTTCATTATTTTTCATGGGAGAGAGAGGGTGGGGCCCTTGCCTGAGAGCAATGACCTTGTGAACCATGTAGTGCATACGTTTAGTATGTTTGAGGATATCTTCATGCAGTTTTAGTGCTCAGTCCATTGCTTGCAGGATACAGGCTAAGTTCTCTTTGCTCTATTCTCAAGGCCTCCCATCAGCAGCCTTATTCCCATACCTTATATCCACACCTTATTCCCACACCTCTTGATCCTGCCCAGAGTTCTTCCTTTCTTCTAGCACTGCTTGCTGACTCGCTTCCCTCCTGGATAAGCTCCGGAAGGCACAGACCTCAGTGCTAGAGCATGCGAGGGGCTCAGCAGATCCTTGTTCCTCCTTAGGACCAAATGTGGCAGAAAGACCCCTGGACTATGAGTCAGAGACCCGATTCTTCCACTTACTGGCTCTGACCACTGAGCAGGTCTTGGAACTAAAACTCAGTGTTCTAATCTGTTAAACGGGGGAATGATATATGGATATGTGGTTTTGTGAGGATCGAAATAATAAAGGTTATGAAAGTGCTTTGCACTTGGGAAGGCCCTGGGCTTTCCTAGCCATTATGGCTTAAAGGGGGTGGGGGGAATGTTCCCACTTATGTTTGTGGTTTTGTGAGGATCGAAATAATAAAGGTTATGAAAGTGCTTTGCACTTGGGAAAGCCCTGGGCTTTCCTAGCCATTATGGCTTAAAGGGGGTGGGGGGAATGTTCCCACTTATGTTCTTTCCCCACATCTCAGCTAATCCGTCTCTTCAAGCCTAGAAAAGTCCTTTCCCTTGTCAGAGCCCTTCTCCGCTCTCTCTGCTTTGTAGCACTTTACCTTAGTGCTCTCACCGTGGTGTCTCTCACTCTTCAAATCACCTATAGCCTTTACCAACAGAAGAACATATTTTGTCATTTTAACAAACTAGCTCTGTGTTTTGATTTAACCCTTCTGCTGGTAACTCACTACAAATTGATTCTCCGTCTGACCAGTCTCCACAGTATCTCTGAAAAAACACTAGTTCAACATCTACAATTAACTGAATATCCGTTAGATCTTTACGATAATCTTCCTACAAATACCAAAGGGGGCTGACACTGCATGACAAGCTAAAAATGTGTCCTCTCTTCACAGCGTCATAGCAACTGCACTCTGCTTCGAATCTCCTTTCATAGTCCTTTTGGCTTAGAAGGGGGATTGTCCTTGGCTCTTGAACCCCTTTCTTCCATCCTCCTGGGTCTACTTTTTCCCTCTGTGAGTAGATCTCTGCTTGTTCTAACATAGATGAGGTTAACCTTCCCGACCATTTGGAAGAAAGAGGGTAATTTTGAATCCTCCAGAAAGCTAGTACAAAAGCTGTACTAGGCATGGGGAAGGTGTACTCATGTTGATTCTATTCCATAATAACCATGCAGATATTGCATTGAAGAGGATCAGATTGATGGTGCCGCAATTCTTGGGTCTTCAGGCAGCTACAGGCATTGGGGATGGCTGTGTTGTCAGAGGCTGGAGAAATGTAAGAAACATGAGTCTTCCTTCCATGACTACCTGGTGCTTCCAACCTGGCACTGGTCAAAGTCTGCTGCCTGCTCTGGGGCCCGTGGCAGGTGGAGCTGTAGGAAGCAGCCCCAGCCGTCTCGCCCTGCCCTCTCCTCCTCAGCCAGTCTCGGCTCATGGCTCTCTCCAGGCGGCCGAGTGATCCAGGCTCACATGGTTGCTTTTTCTGGGGAGAGAAGCCTCCAGGGAACATCTTACACAATCTCATTTTATTATCCAGCCGTCCTTGTCATCCCTTAAATGTATAGAATTCCCAATTATTAAGCCAATTTCACATACATTTTTATAATGATGCTCAAAACAACCACCGAAAACAGACAATATGGGGCTTGGAAATGTTCACAGATGGGGGAAGGGAAACAGAAGTATGGGCTTTTCTCTGTCTCTTGCTGGGCACAGAATGTCTTTCTGAAGCCCTCTATAGCATATACCTGTCCCAGTCCTTTAAGTCAGATTTTTAAAAAAAATTTTTATTTCTTTGATCCATGAGTTATTGATTTAACTAATTTCTTTTTTAATTGAGAAGAGACAACCTACAGAATGGGGGAAAATATTTGCAAACCATTCATCTGTTAAAGAGTCAACTTAGTTTTATCTAGTACTTTCCTTTTCTTTATTAATTTAATTGATGCCATAGTCCATTTGTCCTGTACCTTTTAGGTTTGTCAGCACTGGCCTGCCTTAACTGTACACTCTCCAGAGAACAAAATCCCATCAATCTAATGTCATGGAAGGTGGTTTGGCAGAATATTCTGCATTTATTATGGGAAATGCTTCTGTCTTGATGGTGTTGACAACTGCATGCCTGCTAGAAGCAGGGTTTGGGGGCACAGATGGTGACCAAAAGAATGAAGATCATTTGGGAAGAGTCTCTTTGACATGTAACAGAATGGAAGGCACACCTGGACTTTTATGGGGGGAAATGAAAGGGAAATGATTTCCAGGTAAGATGGGTCTTTAACCTGCTCCACCCAGTCCATCTGGGTTAACTCTTAAAACCAAGTCTTAAACCCAAGTATACCCGCAGTTTTGTGAACATCATCTGGTTAAGATCCTCAGGCCTACTCTTTAATAAGCTAGCCAAACCTGTCACTGTTTGGTTTCCAGCTGTATTTTACTGTTTTTGCTCTTAAGATCAGTGTTCCCAGATTTGAGCCATGAAAAGTGGAAAGTTCCTTGAAATCAAAAGTCATGACCTGGTAGGCTTGGGCCTCAGTTAAAACAAAAAAATGAGGTTTGTAAAATGTGAGGTTTCAAGTAAAATTATATTTGTTTCATCTTTAGAAAAATCAACTCTTCTGTGACCTGTGGTCAGTGTTTTGGGCTGTCCTTTGCCACAGTCCCATATGGCTGCCTCTGTCACGTGTGCTTGTCTAGCCCCTGGGGGCACTTTGAGTTTCCCACCTCCTCTATCTAAAAGTCACTTCCCTCTGAAACTCTCTTCTTTGAGCACAGCATCAGGCATCTTAGAGATAGAATTTGAAGCTGAGGGACTGAGGGGAGAGATGAGAAAGGGTTGGCCAGGAAATCTCTTTAGGTTTTTTTAAACTTCTTTTCTTTTCCATTTTAACCTCCTCTCTCACAGGTAACTTAATTCAGAACAGAGTATTGCAAAGAAGGGATTGGAGGCATGCTAGGTTTGTCCGATGAACGATAAGTTTTGATAGTAGTTCTCCATCCTGGTGCACTCTGAATCCTATGCAGCAATTTAGAATATACCGGCTCCTGGGCTCCACCCAAAACCAACTAGATTCAAGTCTCTGAGGATGGGGCCTGGGCATCAGCAAATTTTAAAGCTCCCTAAGTGGTTTTAATGTACATCCAGGTTGAGACCTTCT
Source organism: Galeopterus variegatus (assembly GCF_000696425.1). NCBI lineage: Eukaryota > Metazoa > Chordata > Mammalia > Dermoptera > Cynocephalidae > Galeopterus > Galeopterus variegatus. Next base: position 122,178 of record NW_007728890.1, on the reverse strand, counting down.
GGGTTAGGATTTTGATGAGGTTTATGGAGGATTTTTCAGGTCTTTGAACTTAAGGATGCTGTTTTACTAGATCGACACAGAGATGTGTCTTCTGTGCATCTTCCCAGGGTTAGCTGGGAAGACTTGAGGGCAGATCTTTTCTCCTTTAAGGTAAGGAGTCTAGTCCAACATTTAATTTTCTGCCACAGGGGGACTGGTGCATGTAGCAGCAAATGTCTTTGGTTTTCATTATTCACTGGCCAAATGTTCCATCCAAGTTCATGACACTTTTTCAAAGCATAAGGATTCTTGAACTCATACACTGAACTTCCAGTACAATAGCAAGGTTATGTTACCTCCTTCCCCATCCATAAATAAAATGTCAGAACAAAACAGGACATTCTCTTTTTAGTTTTAAAACAAATCCCAGCAATACAAACTGGGAAATTTTTCAGCTGTATGTAGAGAAATAGGATGAGCAGACATGACTTGTCTCTTGGGCACTGGTTTTCAAGTGTGACCTTCCCAACACAGGTCAGAGCCACATGTGTGAATGATTCTCAGTAAGATGAATAACTGATACGCAGCTAATGGGCACCTCCTGCGATGGTATGTTGTATACCTCAGAGGTTCCCAATTCTGACTGATCATTCTAATTCCCTTGAACGCTTAAGAAAAATACAGATACTTTGGGCCCCACCTGAGACATACTACATCAGCGTTTCTAAGGGCATGGGGCTTGGTCATCTCTATTATAAAAAGTCACCCCCACCCCTCCTTGATAGGTCTTCTCATATACTGCTGGTGGGATTGTAAATTGGTGGAGCCTTTTTAAAGGGTAATTTGACTATATCTATCAAAGTATAAAATGCACTTCCCTTTGAACCAGCAATTCTACAGCATCCTTTGAATATATTTGCACAAATATCAAACATGTATGCAACTTAGTGATAGCAAAAAACTGGAAACAACCTAAAAATTTATTAAAATGGAGTTGGTTAAATAAATGAAAACACACCTACACAGTGGAATACTACATAGTTGTTAGAAATAATAAGTTAGTGCATTTGGGGAGCTATGTATGATCTCCGTGTGCTGATATGGAAAGGTATGTGTACTTGAAGTGAAAAAATTAAGTTGCAGAGTAACTTGATTACTTTGATCCCATGTGTGAGTGTGTGTGTGTACACACACATATATGTACACATACATATTCAAACATATGAAGGTACACATGCAGGTATACATGCACATGAATATATATATACACACATATGTTTGTTGAGCTGCTAAAGTTGGATTCTTAGGCCAAACCAATGATTCTAGGAGTCTCCCAGGAGAAATATTAGAATCTATATTAGTTTGCTAGGGCATCCATAACAATATACCACAAGCTGGGTGGTTTAAACAGCAGAGATTTATTTCTCACTGTTCTGGAGTCTAGAAGTCCAACATCGAAGAATTGTTTTCTTCTGAGAGCTGTGAAAGTGAATCTCTCCCATGCCTCATGCCTGGCTTCTGCTGCTTTGTTGGCAATCTTTAGTCTTCTCTGGCTTGTAGATACATGATCTTTATGGTGTTCTGTCTGTGTACCCATCTCTGTGTTCAAATTTCCTCTTTTTATGAGGACATGGTCATATTGGATTAGGGCTCACCATCATGACCTCAACTACTTCCATCAGCAGCAACCCTGTTTCCAAATAAGGTCACATTCTGGGCACCAGAGTTAGGACTTCAACATATGAATATTTGGGGAACACAATTCAACACATAGCACAGTCCCTGACAGTTATGGGGGATTGACAGCTGAGGAGACCTCGACCTCACTTCTCCAGTTTATGACCAGACCCCATGGTAGAAATGACCAGGTGGTAGATGCATACAGAGAGGCCTTAGCCCTGTAGGAAGGAATGTCAGAATTGTCCTGTATGGCTGAGCCAGGCCTAGAGGGCCCACAATGTTTCCTGAAACCCCATGACATGCTGGGGCAGCAGAATGTTTGTGTGCACCGAGAGAGTTCCTCTAAACTCAGAGCAAGATCCAAATGAAAAGGGTCTTTTTGGACAGGAATGATAAAAAACAGAGCTGCCATGTGCATGGAAACTTGGAGGAAGGAAAGCAATCTCAGTTGTTGTCCAACTGTGGAGAGGACTCAGCTCTTCTCTCCTCCCTTCACGAGAGGAGTTTTGTCTGGCTGCATGCACTGTGGTGAGCCAAGTACAGCTTGCCACAGGCTGGACCAGAAGTGAAGCTGCAGACCTGTTCACGCCATTAGCAATAAAAGAGAAAACCTCAGGAGGGCAGGGGCTGCTGGGGCCAACCTGAGCCCTGGGGTATAGTATTCCCAGACAACCCAGAGAACGGAAAAAGAGAAACTTCCCAGGGTGGCCATTTAGTGAAACAAATTGATCGCCCTATTAGCGAACAGATTCACTGCACATTGGGGAAAAACAAATATGAACTGTTTTCCTCCTGCTGGGGCCAACCTGAGCCCTGGGGTATAGTATTCCCAGACAACCCAGAGAATGGAAAAAGAGAAACTTCCCAGGGTGGCCATTTAGTGAAACAAATTGATTGCCCTATTAGCGAACAGATTCACTGCACATTGGGGAAAAACAAATATGAACTGTTTTCCTCCCCACTGCCGTTTATAGGTTGAAACTCTTACATAGTAAAATGCCATGAGACACTAGAAACCAGGTAGATGGGTGAATTTTTCAAATAAAAACGGTCTTTTCTAAACATTGGCAATGATTTTCTTTGTAAATAGGTTTAACCTTAGACCTTCTGTCATCCACATTTTTACATAGGAAATTAATTTTCTCCATCCTCTTAGTATTTGAAGGAAGAGCAAAAAAGTATAAAAAGTCTTTGAGATTTCAAAAAGCTGCTGTATAAACTTTAAAATTAAACAGATGGTATGTGAATCACATGTGAGTTGGAGCCATGGGAGCCTGGGTTGTAAACCGAGTGGGATGTTCTGAAGCAGAAGTGCAGGATTTTTTTTGGCAATTATTGGGGGCCTCATGGATCAAAAATATCAAATGAAGATGGGTCTTTGTGTTTCTCCAGGAGTTAGAGAATATTCCCAAGCAAAAATCCTTTCCAGCAGATTTCAAACTTCCCAAGCGCAGAGGCTGTGTCTTTGTCTACTTTGTGTCCCAGCACCTAGTAAATGCCTCACTCAGGGCAGACACCAGAACCATGTACTGAACTCAGTCCTTTGGGAGCAAGCACATTGTTCCCATAGATCACTTGTAAATGTTGAGATCCCTATAGCTGACTCTCGTCTCATTTTTTACTGTTTTAGTTTAGATTTTCCCCAAAACAGAGCTGAGGCAAGGACTAGATAGGGCAAGGGTACAGATAGTATACAGTGGTCTTCAAAAATTTCATGGAAAGATTCATATTATCTTTTAATTCTATTTTTTTTTCCTTTTTATCTTTTTTACTGACCGGCAACGGGATCGCAACCCTTGGTGTCGCGCCCGCACCGCGCTCATTCAGTGAGCGGGAACCGGTCTCCACATGGGATCTGAACCCTCCGCGGGAGCGCCACCGTGCTCCCAAGCGGCGCACTCTCCAGTGCGCCACCGGGCCAGCCCTTTTAATTCTATTTTTTGCATGAACTTTTTGAAGTGCCCTCATATTCTAGAGGTGACCCCAAGAAGTAAGAATGAGAGAGAGGTGACAATGAGAGAGGAAAAGAAGACAACATTAGAGAGAATTATCAAGGCCTCTGCTACAGGCAATGGTGGGGGATTGATTTTGCTGGAGCCCCGTTGAAGGTACAGAAGGCCTCCCAGAATTGCCCATCCTGAGGACAGAGGCTGGGCATGTATCCATTGGCTTTAGTCGCCCACATTGACAGAAGGCTTTGAGGCAGAAAGGCAGAGAGGTGCATCTGCGTGCAGTTGACATGAGATACTGTTCTCATGAATTGAGCTTGGTGGGGCTGGAATCAGAGGGCGGTCAGGAGGATGTGACATGGCACATGAAAGTGTTTTCTCCACCTACTATAATAACTTGTCTTCCCTCCTCCTCCTTTGAGGAAGATTCTCAATGGTGTTTGTGGCTGCTTCTGAATACCTTTTAAATAAAAACACTTGCCATTTCAAAGGATTATTTTCGCCATTTGGAGTAGCAGCATGGGAGACTAAGTCAGGATATCAGAAAGCCACACACTTCATGGGGGGAAGATTCCAGAGGGTCCTTCCATCCCAAGCTCCCATGCAACCTCATCAGGCATCCTTTCTCACTGCTTCCTACAGTGAGCACTGGCCTGGCTGTGCCAACTCTGTTTCTGCCTGGATCTTTTGCTGATTCAAGTTTATCATCAATCAATTCACTTCCATGAATCAGTGGCTTCCATACCACTAATATAACAGCTATATTATGAGTTGAGTTGTGTACAATTTCTCCCCACTCCCCCCCCCCATTAATACGTTGAAGTACTATTACCCAGCACCTCAGAATGTGACCTTATTTATAAATACGGTCATTGCAGATGTAATTGGTTAAGATGCAATCACACTGGAGTAGGGTGAGCTCCTAATCAAACATAACTAGTGTCCTTATAAAAAGGGAAAATCTAGACTCAGGGACAGACAAGTATGGGCAGAAGACAATGTGAAGAGACAAGGGGAAGATGGCCATCTATAAGCCAAAGAGAGAGGCATTGAATAGATCCTTCCTTCACAGCATTCAGAAGAAAACAAGCCTGCCAACACCTCGATTCTCACCTCTAGCTCCAGAACTGTGAGAGAATACGTTTCTGTTGTTCAGGCCAACAACATAGTTGCGGAGCTTTGTTACGGCAACCCCAGCAACTAACACACTAGCCATCCTCCGTGTTCAGTTCAGAGTCTTCCTCTTCTATGAATTTCAGTGGATCATAAAGAGCCTTAGGCTGGGAGTTAGAAACTCTGAGTCGAGTCCTGGCACCTGCCACCAGTGAATTGTATAAATATGGGCAAGTGTCTTACCCTATTCAGGTCCTTTTCTTCAAAGTGAAAAATAAGGATAACAACTCCCCTACCCCTGTTGCTTCAGAACGGGGCTGTGAGGATCCAGTGAGAACACACGTGAGACAGTAGAAAGCAGCGTGCAAACGCACACGGGTGTGAAGACCAGGGGCCTGTGGAATCCTGATCTGGGCATCGGTGTGACCTTGGAACAATTGCTTATTTTCTTTGAGCCTCAGTCCTGTCTTCTGTAAATTGAGATTATTTTTAAGGCCTCCTCCCAGCTCTCGAACTCTAGGATTACATGATTCTGATTAGTCATTATTGATTCAATAAACATTGATTGTGTGCTCCGGGCCAGACTTTGCACGAGGCATGAGGGAAACGAGCATGGGTAACTTAGTCCTGGCCTTCCAGGAGTCTTGTTCCTCCAAAAGGGTCCTTCTCAGTAAATCCCCCAATGGTCATCTCCACCCTTTGATGACGTATTTTTCTCATGCTTAGAGAAACAAAAGTTTGGAGAAATCTAAAGAGAGGAGCAGGAGGGGATAGTTTTTGCAGAGAGACTATTTCGAAAGCATGTTGTTTCATCAACAGTTAAGGAAGTTGTTAGCTATGGCGTCCCCTGAAATAGGCCAAGAGTGACATTTTATTAAAGTTATAACTTCCCCAAAGTCCTTGCTCAGTCTGGCTTCATTTTGTTGGCGCACCCCTGGGTTTACTAATAACATGCAGTTGTTTAAGGTGCAGGCAAGCATATCCTTTCCTTGAATTATTTCTGACAACTAGTATTTGAATTGTAGATTGTGCCACCATCTCCTCTTCAGTTCTCAAGTCTTCCTTGTTGTATTTTGCATCACAGAAACTCTGTTTAAAAGAAATGTAAGCTGTCTGACCTTATCTCATCCAGGCAAACCTCTATGTCTGTCTGTCTCTGTGTCCACATCACAGCAGCTGGACACTGGTCTGAGTCTACACCTTGAACTTGGAAAACTTTATTTATTCCTTCAACAGAAATATTTTTTTTATAGTAGCCATATCTGGCTCTCTGATAGTAGCTGGGAATACAGTAGTGACAAGCCAGGGAAGCTTATTGTCCATTCTGGAGGTTCCATTCTGTTGGGAATTTAAGAAGCGATAAAGAAATAAAATAAGTTGAGAGAATGATAATCACCAGGGAAATGTGGTACACCTTGACAAGGATGGGCAGGGCATCATCAGATGGGATGGACAGAGATGTCCTCTTTGAGAAGTAACATTCGAGCAGAGGCTTGAATGAAGAGGACTGAGACATGGAGAGATTGTGGAGAAATGTGCAGCACCTAGAGGAAGCAGAAAATCTAACGACCTCAAGGAGTGGAAGAATTTAGTATGACAGAATCAGAAGAAGGTGTCGCTAGATTATAGAAGCAACTGGAATACTGGTATTATTCCAAAGACCCCCACCCCCACCCCATTTCTCTGCTTCCCTTTTGTTTGAGTGAGTTCTTTGGACCAATTCCTCATCCTACCTTTCTATGTCCATTTCATAGATCTGCTACATTGTCTGTAAATCTTGGTCCCCTGATAATTCCATTTATTAAGTCTAAAGTTAAGAGAAAATGTTCCTTGGGATAGTTTGATTTAGTTAGGTAAATGGGAGAAGGCTGGATGGAGTAGAAGAAGGGAGCTAAAATGTACCTCAGACAGGAGTCACTTAGTTATAAGAAAGATGAACCCATTTAAATTAGTGCGGGAAAAGTGGGATTGATTGTAAAGATATAGGGGATGCTCTTGAACCCAATGGCAGGAAGTACAGCTGGGCCTCACTGTCACAAGCAGCTCCTCTTGTCATTGATCTCTTTCTGGAATGCTTGTTCTCTCATGTCTACTTTTCTGCATGTCTGCTCCATTTTCCTCTCTGCAGCGTTTCTCTTTGCAAGGCTCTTAGTTAATCCTCTCCCATAACTTTGGTTTGCACTTGACTTAAGGACAGCATAATGGCAGGCATGCAACTTCACCTTAGTGCCCAACCCGGTCCCAGTAACTATAGACTTTAGTCTCAACTATAAGAACCATGACTCTGCTTGGCCCAGAAAATTTCAGACATCCATTTTTGGTTAGTTCAGATGTAGCTGATATGGGGACTGTTCTCTTGGTTCATGGGGGAGCCCCTATGATCTGTGGGTGGGGCACCTTCCCTAATGGAGTGGCATAGATGAGAATAAAGACCATCTTTAGAAAAGGGGCTGTGATGGAATGTGCACGGGATAGGAGGATTCAAACCAAGGGAAGAAATGAGCTGTGGAGAGAAAACCAATGGGGAGAAGGAAGAAATTAGGGATTGTGGGAGGAAGTATGATAGCCATAAAGACGTAAGTTTAGATTTTGACTGATATCTGTTATAACACACTCTTTTGTGTATGCACACATATGGACTCCATCCCTTTCTACAAATGATGTGATGTGGCTTACAGAAAAAAATCTGAGTTAAAATTCAGAACTGGAGGAAATAGTATTGAGTTTAAATTACTTTACTCTGCTTTATTGCCTACCTTCTATAAATAGACTATGACTTAATTTTTATATATGTCTTCCATAATTAAGATTTAATTATTTAAGGCCGCTATATGCACACCAAAATCCATGTTTTTTTACTTCCCCAGCACATAGAAAATCTACATTTCCTAGCAGTTAGGTGGACCCATGTAAGTAGGCTGTGGCCAATGGTATGTGAGCATACTTCCCATCCCTGGACCCTGAAGCCCTCCCAGTAACTCTCCATGCTCTATCATTCTTCCCTTGTTTGCCACCTTGATCCCAAAGATCAAGTAGCAGACCCCAAATCCCTAGAAGTTGGTTCAGCCACTGGGTGGAAAAGTCCTAGGTTCCTGAATGACTCCATGGAGCAGAGACCCTCTGCAGACTCCCGGGGGACTATGACATGAGTGAGAAATGGGTAAAGCCATTTAATTTTTAATATTCATTGTTATAGCTGTTAGTTCTATCATGATGAAAACACTGAGAATGCTGATTCTCTTCTGGAGTTTCTGCCTTCTCATTTAATGTGTGGTAAAGATGGTGGCATATCTTAATATAAAACTAATAAATATGTAAGATAGAATGATAAGGTTATAATAGAGTAAAAAGTAACTGCAAAGGAGATATATAAATTTGACACTAAAGAAAGTTTCTTAAAAGTAAAATATCCAGTGATATACCTAGATGTTTAATCTTCAGGGATGGCATATAATTCACTTAGTGATTTATTTCTTGACCACAGAAATTATTTGCTTTGCCCAGAATGTTTGAATTTCATCAGTCTTAAGTTCATTCCAGAATGCCAGCTACAGTGTGCCCTCTTATTTTCTAATGTAGTGCAGAGAAATTTTCATAAGAAAAAAAATCAATCCTTTTTTCTGCCAAATAATTAGCTTCTGGTAATGGAAATGTAAGTGGAAACACAAGTCATTAATGTTTAAATTTGTCCCCTGCCACACATGTAGCTTCACATAGACACATAATGCAGATGGTGTATGCAAATATAAACACACACACATACACAGACAATTTGGGCTCAGAGTCTGTAAGACTGAGTCAGCCATTGCATGTACCTTTCTGATCCTCTTGTATCCTCCTGGATGAGGCTATAGGAGATAAGAGGAGGAGAGAAGAGGTAGGAAAGAGGTGCGATTCTTGTATTTGCTGCATGACATTCTGATGGTTTCAGAGAAAATCCACAAGGAAGTCATCGAAGAAAAACTATCAAGAAACATCTTTAACATGTATGACTTATACTCTCTTTTTAGGATATTGGTTTCTCTCATTAACACGTAAAAGGCCAAAAAAAAAGGAGAAAACATCACTGTTTTCTTCAGCAGAACTTTGGTGTGACTGAGAAGTGTCCCAAGTGACAAGGGAGCTGACCAAGGTGAGAAATAGTTTCCTGTGTGGGTTCCTGGCCTTGTACATTCTGGGAAGGGACGGATTGCATGTGGCCCACTCCTTGTTCCTACCTCATCATGTGCATTGAGAAGTAGGATTTTTCGTAGGAGTAGGAAGCTTCATTTCTTGTCCTGGCTCTGTTACTAACTGGCTTGTAACTTTCAGCTAGTCTTAATTTTCCAGGCCTCAGTTTTTACGTTTTAAAAATGAGAGCGTTGAACATCACTGATCTCTAAGAATTTTAGTGCTAATGGTATATGATTTTATCATTGGTCTGTAAGATTTTTAGTGCTAGCATTATATGATTTGAGCACAGGACTTTTTTTCAAGGATGTTCTAATACATGTCTCAAAATTCACTAATTTGCATGCCACCTCACTCCACAGGTTTTTCCTTTGTCTATGCATTATCTAGATTAGACAATCATTTACATGATATTTTTATTTTGGTCACTTTTGGAATTTATTCTCTTCCTAAGCAGTGACATTTATGAACTTACTGACTCGGTACACACACACACACACACACACACACACACACACACACACACACACACAATCCCAAGCTCTCAACATTTTTTATGTGTTCTTTCATTTAATAATGCATTTTGGGAAAAGCTACTCTAGTATTATTTGAAGAGAGATTAACACACAATACTCAAAAATTTAATTTTTCTATGTTAAGTAGCTTATGTGATGGGGATGATAAACAGATGTGCCAATATTTGTGCTGGTCCATAGGCTATTTCCCATTTCCCCCCCAAATCTGAAGTGTATCATTATTTTTGCTCTAACAAGCTTTGAGAATTGGTAAACTCACTCTTTCCAGTAACATGTGTTGGTTTACACGTGGAGTTCTGTGTAACACAGATGTAACATTGATTGTAAGAGAAAGGAGTAGGAGAGGGGTTAGAGAAATTATTCAGATTGAATTATGGGTAATAGAATTTTCTTCCTTTTACTGAGAAAGCATTGGGACCTGTGACAGTTAGTTGGGTATGTCCTTCTATCTCTTCTACATTTTGGCATCTAAGCTGGGTCGTAACACCTTCTTTAAGTCCCCGTTTAGATATTTAAAATACCTAATGTGCATACATTTATTTCCCTTCTATCTCTTCCACATTTTGGCATCTAAGCTGGGTTGTAACACCTTCTTTAAGTCCCCGTTTAGATATTTAAAATACCTAATGTGCATACATTTATTTAATTAATCTTCATTTATTTAATTAATCTTGCAACATACATTTCTGCATGTCTTGATTTTGAGAGTTCCGTAAGAATTAGAATTCATGAGACACACAGCAAGTTTAACCTAGCCTTCATTTTGAAATCACCTGATATCAATTAGCATTCCTCCAGTTTGGGGCTGATTTATGATGCCCTTGTAAGGCCCTGAAAATATGAAAGCAGAGAAGCAGTATTTCAAAATGCAGCATAAAATCAACAATAAAATGTATATTTATAACCTGAAAAGTATGATTTCATCTTGGAGAATTACCAACCCAATAGCAGTAATAAGCATGATTTTCATTGTACCATATTGTACTTATTAAGCACTTCAGGGGACTTGTGAATAAATCAAGTTGTGGGATCAGTTTTGGATATCTGAACATATTTTTAAATATTGTAAAAATGTGGAAAAGTATCACAACTGGTTATCATTTGTTCGTGCTTTCCAAAAGGGTTTTAATCATAAACTCATTCTTACATCCTCCTACAAGCTGAACTGAGGTTGGAATGGTCTGTAAAGTGACGTCCTTTTAATAAATGCAGATTTAATATGGTCATGAGATAAGATTAGACCCTTCAAAAACCCCATTCAAATACCACAGATTCTGATTTATGCTCGTAAAAGTCAGGGAGAACTAGGTGGCTTGAAGGATGCAATGTTATCAGTGAATGTAGGATGATGTACATGCCTGCTTTTGATTTAAAATTTTAATAAAAAATTTCAGTGTGGGAAGTTAAGGCATTGAATTGAAATGCCCCGGCTTGCTCTATTTGCATTATATTGGCTCCCACAAGTCAAGTCAATTCAATCCAACCAGCATTTGTTGACAATATACAATGTGTCAGGCACTGTGATAGGTGTGGAGGCTACAGAGTCTAGAGAAAGTAGTTTGGGAGAGGTGTCACTGGCATACAGGTCAGTGTGACAGAGCCGACGTTCCAGGTGGACCCCAGAGCATGGCCTTCTGAGATTTGGTTAGTATTCTGAATTTACATCGATGATCATGGATTTCAATGGGACAGGGATGTATGGCTTGACTTGGTCTGTAGAGGTCAACTACAGTTAGTCATTTTAGGGTTTCCCTCAGTTAAGTCCCAAGTGGCAGCGGGGTTAAGCTGGAGATCCTGGAGAGTAGTCACAGATGATGGTTCACCTAATTGGAAATCCACTTGACTGTGGACAGGACAGTTGGGGACAGGGGCATCTCCAAAAGCTTTATGATTAGGAGAAATAAACAAGATAAAAAGACCCCAATATTTTGTTGATATTCCTTTTTATAGGGCTATTATATCATAAGTTCTGTAGTAAAAGCAGAAGAAACCACTTTTGCTTCTGATGTACAGACATGGCAGGGTAAGAGGCTCTCTCTAGGTTTCCCCAAGGAAATGACAGACAGGAAAGAGCCCTAAAGAACTGTCAGGTGAGCCCTTAGGTGTACTGCTGAGGGAGGTGATAACATTGAATGTCCCCATTGGGATTGCTTCTCCTCCAAGCTTCTCAGTTGCTGGCTCTTGCATGGCTTTCAGTCCAATGATGGGGAAGGCC
>NW_007728890.1:106522-110167 GCF_000696425.1 Galeopterus variegatus | reverse complement strand
TCCTCCAAGCTTCTCAGTTGCTGGCTCTTGCATGGCTTTCAGTCCAATGATGGGGAAGGCCGTAAGTTCTGGTTATCAGGATGGCATATCTTGAATTGGGGGTCTGCTCATCCTGGTTCTGCCCTGCCCTATGTCACCCATGTGGGAGACTCAGAGTCTCTGCCTAGGAGCCCTTGGGTTCTTGCCACTTATACCACTTAGTGACATACTCAGGGGGTTATATTGCATCCCATTCTGTTGTCTCTTCACAAAGTGTTAAAAATTCCGGGAAGTGTTGGGGAGCACAGGAAACCAGGTCATGGAGGTTATTTTCAATGTTTTCTATTTACATTCCAATGGGTCACATGTTTTCAGTTCCAAATTTGTTTGGGTACCAAATTATCATCCTAAGCAATGAAATGTTGTGATAGTTTTGGAAATAAATATAAAATTGGGTAAGTGGCTTTCCACATTTTCCTATTCTACTCTCTCTTAGTAACTATCTTGCCAGAGAAGTGCCGACCACAGACAAGGGCCATATTTCAACTGCAAAGACTAATAAACACCAGTGGCACAGATGATTTCAGCAAGCAGATAATCCAAATATCATTTGCATGTATTAATAATAATAATAAAAATAATAATGGCTACCATTTGCTAAGCACTTACTTTATAGAGAAATATTGCTCAATGTGTTTTATGTAACATCCTTATTTTATTTAGTTTGAGCCTCATGATATTCCTGTGAATCAGGCAGTAAATGCATCAGTATACTTGAAAGGTAAGAAATACAAAGTTTAGAGAAGTTGAAGCCAGGATCTAAATCTAGCCATTTTTTGTTCCATAGCCCATCCATTTTCACTCTTACCCTATACCACTTTCTTTGGAATATTTCAAATTTTTCTGATGTGATTTTCATGTTTCTATGAGGCTGGGAGTGAACTCAGGAAAACCCCTTCAGAGATCATTTGGACCCTGGAAAGATAGACCTTAAGGCAATGTTTTTTCAAATCATGGGTTTTAACTGATTAACAGGACACAAAGTCAATGATTAGTAGATTGTGACCAATGCTTTTTAAAAAAGGAAGTAGAAGAGAATAGAAAATATCAAAGAATGAGTACATTTTGTAATGATGAGTATGCCAACTATCCTGATTGGATCATCACATATTGTACACAAATACTGATAGTCAACTCTATACCCCACAAATATATATAATCAATTATGTTTCAGTAAAAAAAGAGAAAATATCAAAGTACTAAGGATAACTATTGTTTCATGAAACTTTTGCCTTGGTGTGTATATATATGTATATATATATAAAATATATGATATATAAATACATATATAAGAACGTATTATATATCATATATAATTTTAGTATCTATCTATATATATCATATACATGTGTGTGAGTGTGTGTTCACAATGTAAAATGTAATTTTTACTATGGATTTCAGTCAAAAAGTTTGAACATCACTGCCTTAGGGTGTGAATAGGATGAGTGAGTAGTAAGACTAACAGAGAGCTAACTCATGCTGTGCAAGGAGTGAAGAAGACTTTGGGGATATTGTGGGGGTCAAGCTATGAGGAACGAGGAAGAAGTGGAAAAGAAGGACAAGGAGATCCGAGCAGCATGGCAGGGGACTGGCCACTCCGTGGAAAGAAATGAGTACAATTTCCTGGGAGGAAGAGATGGTTGAAGAACTTCTAATAACAGGAATATCCAATTCTTATATTTCAGTTGTTTTCCGTGCAGTTCCTCACCTGCACCCACTCTCCTTTGCTAGACATCTTCAGTACAGTCTACCAAGTAGATGGAGGCAGTGGTGAGGTGGGGCATGAAGGGGTAGGGGGTGGCATCCAGCAAAACCCACAGCAGAATGGAAGAATTGAGCAGAAGCAGACACTGGGAGCCTGAGGTGACCCGGGGTCATTGGGAGAAAAGCTGAGTTTCCTGGTGCACTTTGGGGAATGAGGGTTCAAGCCAACTTTACTTATAGCCAAAAAGATAATGTGCATCTAGTAAGCTGGTGACTTGGAGATGCCCAAGAGTTGACATTGGAGCCCCATGTATTCCCCCAATCACCCAGGCCTCCTTTGCTTCTCTCCTGTCATACCAATGGGTATCACAAAACAGTAAGCAAGAGGGAGGGGAGAAAATAAGATCTGAAAGATACACAACGACTCAGACTCCATCTCAGACACTGAGAGCAAAGTGTGTGGCTATGATCATCTCTGCTTTAACACAGGTCTAGGTGCCCAAATGATATGGATGCTTATAGTGTTTGTGATGTGTGGCATGTGATGTCTCCAACACAGTCCTTTTCGAGGGATATTTTATTTTCGTTGGGTGGTAGCTTGAAATGATGGAAAATGCATTGATCTGGCATCCAGAGGCGTGGGTTCTCATCTGCTATTGCCCTGTTCCCCCGAGGAGTTTTTGGGCAAGTCTATCACTTTGGCTCTTGTAAAGGGGAGAGAAAGGACCTAGTATTCCCCTGGCTTCTAGCAGCTCTAATGTTTGTCCTAGGCCAATGGTATTCAACATGAGTCTGTGCAGTCTATATCCAGACCCTTAAGCAGCTCCTAGGTGGTCTGCCACGCCTGTTTCTTCTGCATCACCAACTGCAGCTTCAATGAGAGTAGTCCTGCATTTTTTGTCTGTTTATGTATTGAGATTTTCTTTACCAAAAGAGAGAGAGAGAGAGAGAGAGAGAGAGAGAGAGAGAGAGAGAGAGAGAGAGAGAAAATGTATGGAAAACTACTACTCTACTAGATAACCCACAAGGAGGTTGTTGAGTTTTCAATAACTAAGAGAGGGCTGAAATCTGAAGCCAATAGGATGAGAAGCCACTGAAAATAATTTCTACAAAAAAGTTGAAAAACTACAAAATGATTTCAAAAGATCTGAAAGTCCTTTATGGCAGATGGAGAGCAATATTATTAGTGACCAATATGTTCCAAATATCTGGACAATATGTGATGGGCTATTTTTATGTAGCTAAAATCAAGAATAATAGTGAAATCAATATTTAATGGGCAAGATCAATAAGCTGCCTTTCTACAGCTGGGAGATGGCATAAGCAAATGAGTACAGCAAGTGCAGCAGCCTACTTTACTCTGGGGCTGCTCTAGTTTAGGCGGAACACACAGATTTAGTCCAGGTCTTCCACAGACTAAAAAAGTGTCTGACTCACTTCTGATAGAAATAGACCTTCTCACTCTGGAAGCCTGAGTACAGCAGTTCTACCTCAAACCCATATTGGGATTGATCAGGTTGGAGCTGGCTTGAGGAACAGAGAAGAAATGGCCAGCAAGTAAGTCACTAACACCAACAGCAGCTAACTTTTATTGAACACATACTATGTATCAAAATCTGGTTCAGGTGTTTTTCTTACAGCACTCACATAACTCTGTAAAGTGATTGGTGCAGGTAAAAAACACTGAGGCCCACTGAGGTTAAATCATTTCCCCAAAGTCACTATAGTGAGTGGTGATTGCACCTATCAATGGCTCCTGCCTCTGTTTCTCCTCAGTTATGCCATGTGGCTGCTCTTAACAAGGGACATCTTGAACCTTATTCATCTGAAACATTGTTGGACCAAATTCTGAGATGTGGCATTTTATCTTAATTTATAATTTACTTATTTATTTATTCAGTC
>NW_007728890.1:103954-105612 GCF_000696425.1 Galeopterus variegatus | reverse complement strand
GTAAGCATTAGATGCATAGTGGGGAGTGGACAGGGGAGAAGTCATTTGGCTGGAAAGTCGGACATATGAGAGAGGGCAGTAGAAAATAAAGTTGGGAAGATATGTTGAGTCAAGTTTGGAATGGGGGCGAGGGTCTTGACTATAAGAATGTGGATTACAGTCTCTAAAAATGGATGGAAAGCTATCAAAAAAAATTGAACAGGAATGTGACATGTCAAAACAGTGCCTCAGAACGATTAACCAGGACACAGTACAGATGATGGATGGAGGGTACAGAGACCAGAATAGGGTGGGACAACTTAGGAGGCTTTTGAAATAACCCAGGTCAGGGACATGAAGTCCCTTGAATGAGGAGGAGGGGGTGGGAAAAGAGGAGAAAAATAACATAAACATAGATATGGAAGAAAAGGCAAATGATTGGGGAGATGGGCTGGGCCTTTGACTGAAATAGGAATATGGGAGAAGAATTCTGTTTGGCACATAGGAAAGACTCTAAGGCAGGTGACTACAAAGCAGGGGGACGTGGAAACAAGGAGTGTGGTGCAGGGTGATTGAGTGAAGGGGCTAACACAGCTGAGTAGGCAACAATGTAAGTCTCCAAAAAGGTGCTAAATGGAATGCTTTGTCTTGGCGACAGTGGCAGGATGTATGAGTTTTTCGTCTTTACTTTTCCTCCATTAATATTGAACGACCTGACAGAGCAATGAGGCATTTGCCCATTGGCTTGTGGGATATTCCAGACTTTGGTATTTTAAGATTGTATTCATATAGAGGAATTGGTTATGATTGAGTGATTATTAGTATTTTTAGGCATGGTTGTATTTCTCAAACATCTGTTTTGTTTTAGAGAACTCTTTCCTGCTGAAATAACTGATGGTTTTAGCATCCTGGGACACTGCTGTCTTCATCAGAAGAAGGGACAGGCATCAGCCTGCTGGCTTTGAAGGCTGCCCAACAGTTTGGCATAGAGGAAATTTGCTTGTGCTGCTCCATGGAGACCATCCCTAGGGTAGAAACATAATTGGTACCTTGTGATAAGATTAGGTGTGGGAATATTGTATCTCCTATTTGATTGTTTTTTCTTTTTTCTTTTTTTTTNATCAATGGCTCCTGCCTCTGTTTCTCCTCAGTTATGCCATGTGGCTGCTCTTAACAAGGGACATCTTGAACCTTATTCATCTGAAACATTGTTGGACCAAATTCTGAGATGTGGCATTTTATCTTAATTTATAATTTACTTATTTATTTATTCAGTCAAAAATATTCATAGAGCATCTGCTATGTGAAAGACATTATGTAGACTTGGAGGATAAAAGAATAATTTAAGTAAGCTTTTTATCTGTAAGAGCTTATAGTCTAGTAGAACAGATAAGGTATATACATAAATAATTGCAACTCAAGGAAGCAACTGATAAGTGTTCTATTATGAGGTGTAAGTGTTATGAAATTCAGAAGAGAGAAATCATACTTTCTCTATTGGCAGAGACATCTTGTGGAGGAAGCATCTTTTGGATTGACCCTGGAGGGGGATGTCACTGAGACATGTAGATTTGTGGCCATAAAGCCATTCTGGGAGGAAGGAACAGCATGAATAGAGGTAAGCATTAGATGCATAGTGGGGAGTGGACAGGGGAGAAGTCATTTGGCTGGAAAGTCGG
>NW_007728890.1:87462-102144 GCF_000696425.1 Galeopterus variegatus | reverse complement strand
TTTTTTTTTGTGGTGGGACTTTTATCACTCCTAAGTGAAGTTTAACTTTGTGGCCTAATTTCATGAAACCACATGCAACTAAACACATATTTGCTTTCCTGACTTTGCCCTCTGGACCAGGTTTCCTAACAGCATTCAGTTCCACTCCTGTATTGGATTCTGGTGCTGATGGTGGTCCTTTGGCTGCAGACTGCGTTGATGTTTTCCACCAAAGTACTGATTGGTCTCCACATCATGAATGTGACCAGATATCTTTTACAGCTGCAGATCCTGAAATGTAGTTCTTATTTCTTAATTAGCGGCATGCAAAATGGTAAGGACGAGGCCCTGGAATTGGACTCAGGTCTTTTAGCTTCAGCAATGACATTCAAGGTGACTTGTTCTAGAAATCCCTACAGAAACAGAGTGTAGTGATTTGTGGGCTTTTAACAGATTAAGTTACTTCCTCCCTTGTTTCTACCCTGGTCTCCTACTCTTTAGACCTTATGGTAAGAAACACCCAACAACCAAGCAAGTGAAAGCAAACCCATTCAGGCTTCTCTACCTTAAATGCATTTCCTAGGAGAACACTTGTGATAAATCCATCACCCCCAGACTGATGGGTTGATTATCACACTAAAAAACCTTACCTTATTAGCTGGAGGGAATTGTCATGAAAGTAAGAGACGCCATTTCCATGAAAAGTGAAAATCCTGAACCATAAGGGATATCTCTTTGAATATTCTGTAAACAATTATTAATTATTTACACCCCTAGAAATTTAAAAAAGTGTATTAATTGGGCATCAGTAGGGAGATAAGGTGAATAGGATGATGTGTTCTCAGCGTACTGTGTAATGGTTAAGACTTATTTCTTGAGTTAGTTTTGTCTATTAAAAGCCATTCATGGCTTCAGGGATTTAGCACCTAGGAGCCTATACAATTCGTAGGAATAGGTGATAAAATGTGATCCTTGTGGGGTCTGGAAAGTCAGAACTAGAGCTGGGGTGTGGATGGACATACAATGGAGAAGCCAGGCCAAGAGGAATAAAGGCAGTGGTCCAGGGAGGATGAATGAAGGGAAACCGCAGGGGCTAAAGAGCCTCTGGATGTAGAAGCAGCCCTGCTGGGGACGTATGAAGCAGACTCTATCAGCTAACACCACCACAGGGGGCCAAAGTGGGGAAATGCCTGGAGAATCCCCATGACGAAGTGTAAATCTTGCCACTGGCTTCATCTCTATCTCCCACCCAGTTCGTGGGCAGCTGATGGGTGGAAGAAAGGAGCGTCCAGTCATAGAATAAATATAGGAGCCTCGGCAAGATCTTGACCAATGTTTGCTCATTCTTCTGCCCTCAGGCTCAGAGGTCCAGATGGTTGGGAAGTTCTTAAGGGTGACAAGCATATTTCTTTCATCTTTGGACCCCTATGATATTCTAGTTCCTGCCTCATGGTGTTAAAAAATGTTTTTTGGACAAATGGTTAATATAGAGCACACAATCTTTTATTTAGATAATTCCAGAAAAGAGAGACCTTAAAACTTCATTCAGCAATTCATTTCAATGTATCTTACACAGTTTTTTGTTCCCTTTATTTAGTGTTTTGGAATTTATGTATCTACTAATAGTACAGTAGTTCACCTTTATCCGTGGATTTGCTTTCCCATGGTTTCAGTTACCCAAGGTCAACCATGGTCCTGCACCTGACATGCAGTTCAGTGGGTCCAGCCTCAGGCTTTGGTCCCACTCAGGGACATGTGGCTCACATCTATGTAAACACCCCCCAGTAAGGATAGTGCCCCTGGAATTGTGTGTCAGGGCCCTGGTCCCCATTCTGTTCAAGTACCTTCCCGATGTCAGACTGCCACACATCTCACCCCCTCTCATAAGCGCAGATTGGTTGGTTACAGTGAACTCAAGGTGCATGCGGACTGATTCTGCATGGCTCCTGAGGCATGGGCAGTGGAGCTCTCTGGCTCTTGAAGTGGAGACTCAGGGGCAGGTGAGAGGGTGTCCAAGGGTGCATTTCACATCAGAGTCACAGAGATGTTGTGGTCTCCCTACTGGTTCTACAGAAATAACCCCTGGTGGGTACACATACCTGCACCATTTGGTGACAATGTCTTTCCACCATCTCAGAAATAGACTTCTAAGAGGGAGTTGTAATGTATTAATAGAACATCAGATGTTTCCAATATTAATTGATGTTTGTGAAAAATGAGGGCAGGAACAAAAGTTTTTCAGAAAATGTTTGTTTTGTAGTCCTATGGCAATAGACAGATTCTCAGAGGGACTTTGCAATTCTTTCCAACTTAGCTTACTCTCACGGTCACTTTTTGCATTCCTACTGTGCACCAAGAATGTGCTCAGATCCCTGCCCTCTAGAAATTGAAGGTCCACTTCTCTACCAGTGAATAATATTTTTTTCTGAGGAGTGATTTCCTGAATTTATTTGTACTGATTATATATATGTTATTTCAGACTTTAGTGGACCTATAAGGTTAGAAAATAGGACAATATAACTAAACAACTTCTTAAAAGTAAAAACTCAAAATTGTGAGTATTTCAGAATTTCTGATACTATAGAATGCATTTTTATTTGAAGTCCCCCTTGATCTGGATGTTGGTTTTCTTCTTATTTCTCCCACCGGGGATTCCCTACATCTCTCCCTTCTCCTCTCCTTCAGACTCTAGGACTTTAGGACTTTCCCTTTCCCCCTTATCAGTCCTAAACAGAGCTTTTAACCACTCCCAGGACTCTATTCACTCCGTCTCCTAATCTGTCAGACTCTCAGTAGTTGAGCAGGTCTGGCTCTGTGCCTGGTCTGCTCCTGCAGAATTCTCTGCACAAGCTGAGAAGAAGCCTGTGACTTGCTCCTCTCCTTAAGTTTGGTGTTCTCACTGGAGCGCTGCATCCATGGCTAGGAAAGGGATGGAAAGGGGTGATCACGGCGGGCCGCGTAGACCTAGCCGCTGTCTGTATTTGACTGCATGTGAGTTGTCATCTCTGGCCAACATCAGTAGCACATTCTGAGAGCTTTGCTGCCTTCCTCTTCTCATCCAGGATGTCATTAACCATCTCTCTCTAGACAGCTGCTGTGTGTTCAGAAAATATAAACTAGTGTGGACCCAGCATAAAAACCATAGACACAATTGATGTGAAATCTACATAACCTGAAAATTCAAAAATAATTTTTTTTATTCACTCCTTTTTTCTTTTTAAATAACAAAGATATAAAACAGAAGCTGAGAAGGCCTTGGTGCCCCTCATCCCCTACTGTGGGTCTTTGACCTCTTTTATGAAATAGGGCCAGAGGGTTCAAAAGTACATGGTGAGGTCATGGTTGGGCCCTCTGGCTTAGGGTGTGTGTTCTGTTCTGCTATTTGTACAGGATCCTGTGGAGTACCACTGTGGTTTCTATCCTGTGCTCTAACTTAACATCGCTGGTCTTGGGAGCTCTCTGAGCTTTAACTCATTAAATGTCCTCTGTGAGGCCTCCAGTTCCCTTTGGCTTTCTAGGGTATTATCTGTTTTTGTCTCTAGCAGCCTTGTTCTTTCTCCCATTCCTCCTCACCCTCTAGGTGTGAATACTCAGATTCTACTTCTATGGTTGCAATAAGCTGCAAATCTCCCATCATTCTGGAAAAAAATGGAAATCATTGTGCTTGAAATAAAAGCATTTTAATTTTTAGTTGTTAGGAATCAGTAATGCATATGAGGGTACATCAAAAAGTTCGTGGAAAAATAGTCAAAAGATAGTACAAATCTTTTCATGAACTCTTTGAAGAACACTTGTATTGCATTCATTCATTCATTTGACAACGATGGGATTATTGAGTACCATCTATGTGCCAGAGAATGTTCTAGAAATTGAGAATATAGGTTNTTCTACTTCTATGGTTGCAATAAGCTGCAAATCTCCCATCATTCTGGAAAAAAATGGAAATTATTGTGCTTGAAATAAAAGCATTTTAATTTTTAGTTGTTACGAATCAGTAATGCATATGAGGGTACATCAAAAACTTCGTGGAAAAATAGTCAAAAGATAGTACAAATCTTTTCATGAACTCTTTGAAGAACCCTTGTATTGCATTCATTCATTCATTTGACAACTATGGGATTATTGAGTACCATCTATGTGCCAGAGAATGTTCTAGAAATTGAGAATATAGGTTTAAAAATCTCTGCCCAGACCAAATAGAAATATGTACTATTTTCTCATTGTTCTTCAGGCATGTATGTGTCTTATGTCTCAATTAAGCACATTTGAGAGAGGAGATTGCCTCTCACAGACAGTTGAATTCACACAGGTTCCAGTTTTCTTCCCATCTCTAAAATGGCTCAGCCTGATGGTAATGTTGAGGGATTAGAAAGACTTGGGATTCTTGTGCACCCGAAGTGTAGCAGTGTATTTGCAGAGAAACTGCCATCTGAAGCCACATGGCAGGACCAGTTTCCTGAGGTAGTATATTTAGAGGGTCACCTGTTTTCTAGGATGGTCCAAATGGCAATTTCACGTAACTTTTTGGGGGGTGGAGTGGGGGATATCAGTCCATTAAGTAGGGAACTATATATGATTTTCAAAAAAATCTTTTAAATCTTTCTACAAATAAAAATACACTCTTGTCAAACTAGGAATCCTGAATTATGTTTTAGAAAAATATGCAGAGATATAATATATATGTGCATTGATAATTTTCAATACTGTCTCAGCACAATTGATATTTACCTTGAAAAGCAATCAAATTCCAACAACAGTTTCTAACTTTAAAAGTTTGCATGGCCACCTATGCCAAAAGAAATCTAGGGGAAGTCCCAACCATGGGATTGCTTTCTGTTAAACGGACTGTTCATGTTTATAAACAGATTTGGGTGCATTATTTTGCCATAAAAGAACATGAAAAGTAGTTCCCCCTCCCCTCTCCCACTGTATATGAATCTGAGCAAAAACAAATATGGTGGTGTGCTAGATAGTGAAAATGGGCTAAGGATGGTCTGAAGAGTCTTGATATTACCCAGTGCAGGTTTTATGCATTTGGACATTTTCAGGGATGGGGGGAGGGGTTAGATTTTCTTTTTTGATCTGGTAAATGATGTACTTGACTACCCAACAACATCCGACCAAAGCAGGTCAAGGCTTGGCCGTGAACTTCACTACCCTCTGCAGACGCATCCAGAGTCCTCCCAAATTAAGGAGAGGCACAGAATTGCCTTAATTGTTTTTTACTTATCCAATCTGGCTTTGCACTGTACTCTCTCTGGCTTCTCTTATCATTTTCCTTGTGAAAGAAAGAAAGCCCAGTCTCTCTTTCTGCCCCTCAGGAAAGGCCCACCTCTTAACAACTCTCCTCAGCTTCCTGCAGCAGCCAACTCCTCAGGCTTAGAAAGAAAAGTGAAACCATACAGGAGAGTGACATCTGCCGGAGTGTTTGTGCCTACATCTAATGCCTGACTTGGGTTAGCATAAATGAAAAAATAAAGATGAATTTTTTGGCTTGTTTTTCTGATGAAAATGTCCCTTACTTTCATTGGTGGGGTGGGAAACCCAGTGGGAGTGTGTGCTGCGTGGTTCAGAGCTTTATAAATATGAGAGGCGATCCTGAAATAGAGATTATATGCCCCCTTTGGTCTCTAACAGAATATGTAGAAAATCAAAATAAGGCTTGAAACATCCCAGACAGGGCTTTCTCAGACTTCTGATGCAGGTGACTAACCTTGACTGAGCCAAGGTTAAGTACCAGGGGCTGTATGAGCACTTCCTGCACATCTCATTTAGCGTGTACGACAATCGTATGGGGGAGGTGCTATTAGCACCACTTTCCACATGAAGAAAATGAAGTTCTGAGCAATCAAATGACTTGTCGACATTGCCCAACTGGTAGATGACTGAGCTGGAAGGTCTGTCTTCCTTAAAGGCTCTTGGGCTCATAACCCTTTTAATAGAAATGTCAAGATGCCGTTGACTAAACTGGCTGTAAGTGTCCAGTTACACATCCCTGAAGCCAGATGACAGTTGGCATTGGTGAGGAGAATGTCTCCAACACTGCGCTGGAGCAAAGAAGGCATATATGTGAAGAGCATTTATGACAGAATTCAAAATTGGCAGGGTGCAGGCAGAGGGCCCTGTAGAGTGTCTCTTCATACCTGGGGTCTCAGCCATATGTGAAGAGGAGATCAGCTACTTTTCATTTTCCTGAAACCTTAATATCCTAGGGAGGGCAGGGGTCTAGCAAAGCAAGGGTCTGCGTGTGAAATGGCGACACTCAGGTGTGTGTAAGATGTGCATTTGTGTGTGCAAGGGCACCGATGCAGAGAGCAATCCTTTCCCATCCAGAACGCCAAGCAAACCACAGAGAGGGTGGCTTCTAGGCCAAAATCTGTCTTCCGGGACAGACAGGCACTGGGAACTAAAAGCTAATGAGAAATGCATAATCTCAGGTCCCACCCCAGACCTACTGAATCAGAGTCTGCAATTTAAAAAGGTCCCCAGCTGGTTTGTATGCATAGTGAAGTCTGAAAACTACTATGCTAAAACACACTAGACAACAGCACAGCGTACCAAGGATATTGATCCATGGAATAACCTTGGCTGCACATTTGAATCACTTGGGCAGCAGCCCTGCCCCACCACCATGACCAATTAAATCAGATTCTTTTAGAGTAGGGCGCAGGCACTGTTGATTTTTAAAACCTCCACAATGTGCAGCTAAGGTTGAGAATCCTCTGATCTAGAGGTGCCCTGCGAGTGTGGGAATTTTGGTTTATTGATTGGAGTCCTGAAGGAGTTGGCCCCCGACATGGTACTACTTAATGTGTTTGTTAGTGGTTTAGAAGAGTAAGTATAAGCCATTCTGTTTCCACCTGCCAATGACAGGGGAATCACAAGATTGCTAGCTAACATTCTCAAACGCATCAGGACTGAAATGTTAAGTGGCTGCGACAAGAGTGAAGAACGTGTGAACAAGTGTGCGAGGGTACTTCAAACAGTTCAGGGGAAGATTCATGTTATCTTTCAATTCTATTTTTCCACGAACTTTTTGATGTACCCTCATAAAGCTCCTGCTAGTTTTCAGAGGAGGCCCATCCTACCACATCAGAGAAGTGCCCAGAGGTCAAGGTGAAGTTGAGTGAAGAATGACTCAGCAAAGGAGGGCCATGATGATTAAAAGGTGGAGAAAAACCAGAGCATGTGGGCCAGCCCGTGGCTCACTCGGTAGAGTGCGGTGCTAATAACACCAAGGCCCTGGGTTCGAATCCCACATAGGGATGGCCGGTTCGCTCACTAGCTGAGCGTGGTGCTGACAACACCAAGTCAAGGGTTAAGATCCCCTTACCAGTCATCTTTTAAGAAAAAAAAACCCAAAAAACAAAAAACCAGAGCATGTGAAACATAAAGGAGAAGGAAGCTACTCGAAGCCTCCCCTGGTACTTGATATTACTTAGGGCTTTATGTAGTATTGCTCTAGTTAGGATGCTGGGACTGAAGGGCAATTGAGATAAACTTCAGATACTTTCAAGAGAGACTAATAAATATAAGGCATGAAGAAAAGCAAAAGGGGTTGCTTTTATTTAGTATGCTGAAAAGAAGACTATTGAGGGAACTTAACATTTTTCAAATATAGGAAAAAGTGCCTTTGTATGAAAGATTGTTCTTAGCTGATTCCTTTTACTGAAGGAAATTAGAATAAAGAATAGACATTAGAAAGAACTTTCTGACATTAAATATGGACAGACTCTGAAAAATGTGTGGGGAAAGAAACCTAAATATGGTAATGTTGTTTTGGCGTCCAAGAGGAAAAAATTGGTCTTAATGATATATGTGGAATGCAAGGCCCCTTACCAAAGGGTAAATAAGAGCCTCTTGTAACTTGGTTTGACAAAGTTGAGCCAAATTTGATTTCTGCATATCCAGTCTCAGCCAACTAGGATTACAAGAAAACTTCTTTATCCTGAAGAAGGGCATCTATAAGTTACTTCCAGCAAACATCAGACTTGATGGAAAACATTCAAAAGCATTACCTTCTTTTTATTATTAACATTATTTTTAATAGACAAGTTATAATTGTATACATTTATGGGGTACATTGTGGTTTTTATATATGTATACAATGTCTGTCACCTTACTTATTTTTTTGTCGTGAGACTTTTGAAAATTGCACTCAGCTATTTGAAATATATAACATTATTATATAATGTTATGTTAACATTATTGTATAATGTTAGGTGACTATAGTCACCCTGCTGTGTAATAAATCTCAAAAATGTATTCCTCCTAACTGAAACTTTTTACCCTTTGACCAACATACTTCCTGTTCCCTGTTCCTTGCCTCCTAGCCTCTGGTAACCACCTTTCTATTCTCTACTTCTATGAGTTCAAGTTCTCAAATTCTACTTATAAATGAAATTATTTTTCTGTACCTGTCTTATTCCACTTAGCATGATGTCCTATAGATTCATCCATGTTGTTTTAATGACAAGATTTCCTTCGTTTTAAAGGCTGAATAGTATTCCATTATGTATATACCATATTTTCTTTTTTTTTTTTTTTTTTGTCTTTTGTCTTTTTTTTTCGTGTCCGGCAATGGATCGCAGCCCTCAGTGGCGCGCCCATACCGGACCGGGGACCGGCAACGGGATTGCAACCCTCGGGGTCGCTCCCGTGCCTCGCTCAGCCAGTGAGCGGGAACCGGTCCGTATGTGGGATCCGAACCCTCGGGCGGGAGCGCTGCCGTGCTTCCCAAGTGGCGCACTTATCCAGTGCGCCACCGGGCCGGCCCTATACCATATTTTCTTTTTTTTTTTTTTTTTGTTTTTTGTTTTTTTTTTTTGTCTTGTGTCTTTTTTTTGCGGGTCCGGCAATGGATCGCAGCCCTCAGTGGCGCGCCCATACCGGACCGGGGACCGGCAACGGGATTGCAACCCTCGGGGTCGCTCCCGTGCCTCGCTCAGCCAGTGAGCGGGAACCGGTCCGTATGTGGGATCCGAACCCTCGGGCGGGAGCGCTGCCGTGCTTCCCAAGTGGCGCACTTATCCAGTGCGCCACCGGGCCGGCCCTATACCATATTTTCTTTTTTTTTTTTTTTTTGTTTTTTGTTTTTTTTTTTTGTCTTGTGTCTTTTTTTTGCGGGTCCGGCAATGGATCGCAGCCCTCAGTGGCGCGCCCATACCGGACCGGGGACCGGCAACGGGATTGCAACCCTCGGGGTCGCTCCCGTGCCTCGCTCAGCCAGTGAGCGGGAACCGGTCCGTATGTGGGATCCGAACCCTCGGGCGGGAGCGCTGCCGTGCTTCCCAAGTGGCGCACTTATCCAGTGCGCCACCGGGCCGGCCCTATACCATATTTTCTTTATCCGTTCATCTATTGATGAACAGATAGCCATTCTTCCAAGCTGATTGCATATCTTGGCTATTATGACTGATGCTGCAGTGAACATGGGAGTGCTGATATCAATTTGACATAATGATTTCTATTCCTTTGGATATACGAGGGATTTTCAAAAGGTTCATGGAAAATGGATATTATGAAAAAAACTGCGCATGGATTTCAAAAATTTTTTGAACCAAAATAAGCTCATACTAACTTTTTATAACATGTCTGAACAGGATCTAGTTTGAGGAACTAAGAAGGACAAGACATCATTTTGAAAAGAACCCTTACCAGGGCAACATGAATTCTGCTAAAATTGAAGCAAGGACAAACATCAAACTTATGGTGAAGGTTGGGTGGAAAAATGATGGAGTCATTAATCCTTTATGAAAATTTCATGGGGATGATGCCCCAAAGAAATTCATTTCAAGAAGAGATGAGACAATGTTGAAGATGTAGCTGCAGCAGCAGACCATCCACATCAATTTGCAAGGAAAAAATTAATCTCGTTCATGCCCCAATTGAAGAGAACTGACAACTAATAGCAGAAATATTAGCCAACACCATAGACATCTCAATTGGTACAGCTTACACAATTCTGACTGAAAAATTACAGTTGAGCAAACTTTCCACTTGATGGGTGCACCCAGATCAGCTGCAGACAAGAGAAGAGCTTTCAATGGAGATTTTAAACAAGTGGGATCAAGATCCTGAAGCATTTCTTTGAAGAATGGTAACAGGAGATGAAACATGGCTTTGCCAGTATGATTGTAAAGACAAAGCTCATCAAAGCTATGGCTACCAAGAGGTGGAAGTGGTCCAGTTGAAGCAAAAGTGGACTGGTCAAGGGCAAAGGCCATGACAACAGTTTTCTGCTTGTTGACATTCTGGAGGGCCAAAGAATGATAACATCTGCTTATTATGAGAGTGTTTTGAAGAGTTAGCCAAAGCTTTAGCAGAAAAACACCTGGGAAATCTTCACCAGAGAGTCCTTCTCCACCACCACAATGGTCCTGCTCATTCCTCTCATCAAACAAGGGCAATTTTGTGAGAGTTTTGATGGAAATCATTAGGCATCCATATTGCAGTCCTAATTTGGATACTTCTGACTTCTTTTTGTTTCCTAGTCTTAAGCAGATATTTAAAGGGCACCCATTTGTCTTCTGTTAATAATATACAGAAGCTGCATTGACATGGTTAAATTCCCAGGACCCTCGGTTCTTTAGGGATGGACTGAATGGCTGGTATCATTACTCACAAAAGTGTCTTGAACTTCATGGAGTTTCTGTTGAGAAATAAAGTATGTATTTAAAAAATTTTTTTCTTTTAATTTCATTTTCCCATGAAGTCCCATTTCGAAGTCCCCTCTTTTAGCCAGAAGTGGGATTGCTGGGTCATATGGTAGTTCTATTTTTAGTTTCTTGAGAAACCTCCATTTTACATCATGGCTATATTCATTTACGTTCCCACCAACAGTGTACAAGTTTCCCTTTTCTCCACATCCTCACCAACACTTGTATTTTGTCTTTTTGATAATAACCATTCTAACAGGTGTGAGGTGATATCTCATTTCGGTTTTAATTTGCATTTTCCTAATGATTGGTAATGTCGAACATTTCTTTCATGAACTTGTCCATTTTTATGTTTTCTTTTGAGAAATTTCTATTCAGTTCCTTTGCCCATATTACAATTGGATTATTTGTTTTCTTGCTGTTAAGTAATTTGAGTTCCTGATATATTTTGGATGTGAAGTCTTTATCAGATGTATAGCTTGCGAATATTTTCTTCCACTCTGTGGGTTGTCTCTCCAGTTTAATTGTTTCCTTTGCTGTTCAGATGCTTTTTAGTTTGATGCAAACAATCCTCTTTGCCTATTTTTGCTTTTATTGCCTGTGCCTTTGGGAATCATATCCAAAAAATCATTTTCCAGACCAATGTCATGGATCTTTCCCTCTATGTTTTTCTTCAAGTAGTTTTACAGTTTCAGGTCTTAAATTTAAGTCTTTAATCCATTCTGAGTTGATTTTTATATATGGTGTGAGATAAGGATCCAATTTCATTCTCCTGCATGTGGATATCCAGTTTCTCCAACACCGTTTATTGAAGAGACTGTCCTTTGCCCATTGTGTGTTCTTGGCACCTTTGTCGAAAATGAATTGGCCGTGAATGCATGGATTTATTTCTGGGATCTCTGTTTTGTTCCATTAGTCTATGTGTCTGTTTTTATGCCAGTACCATGCTATCTCTATTACAATAGCTTTATAATATATTTTGAAGTCAGGGAGTGTGATGCCTCCACCCCAAAATGCTGTCTCTAAGGATGTGAACAAGAGAAAGTTGCCTCTATCACCACTTCTATTCAACTGTATTCGCATTCCCAACCAACATGTAAGACAAGAAAAAGAAATTAAGCATATATAAGCATTAGAAAGGAAGAAACAAAGCTATAATTCACAGATGGTATGAAAAGCTAGAGTTTATTAGAAAACCCTAATGAGTCTATAAGGAAATTACTGGAATTACTTACAGAGTTTGGTGATGTTGCTGGATATAAAAATCAACTTCATACAATCATATTTTTATATATATACTACAATTGGAAACTAGTTTTTAAAAGATAGCATTTACAGTAAGTACCATAGTTTCATTTCTAGTAATGCTGACTAGGATATCTCAGACCAACCCTCACAGAAAAACTAAATGAAATACAGAAAATAAAAGTTTGGAAGGTCAGAGAGCTATATGGGCAGTGAGAATTTTCAGGGCCAAGATCTGGAATAAGAGGGAAGCCACCAGAGAAGTGAGCTCAGCATTGGGGGGTACTTTTTACCTCAAGGCAGCTTCAGATTTTGAAATCAAAAACAATGGCTGAGAGATCCAGAAACTGATTAGAGGTTTTGGCAGGCTCACAGTGCTGAAGCAACAAAAAGTAGAGTTCAAGGTCCATCAAGAAGGAGGTACACCTCTTGATAAACACCCCAAGCTTTGAGTTAGGACCCCAAAGGACTAGACAGTAGGAGTAACTGAACCTGAACTGCACAAGTTTTCATAGGACTAGAGCTCAAATCAACTTAATCATGATTGGATTAAGGTGATATGAAAAATTAACTACAAAATTAAATCTTCTCTGGAGGATAACATCATCCAGAGCAGTATATTACATCTACAATTTTTTGTACCGAATGTCTGGCATGATCTTAAAAATAATCAGGTATACAAAAAGATGAGACCTGACCAAAAACAAGAGAAAACAAATCCAATAAAGCAGACCTCATAGGGAGGTCCAGGTATTAGAGTTATCAGAACAGACTTCAGAATAACTGAGATCAGTGTATTGAGTTAAAAGAAAATATGAGTCATGTTGTTGGCAAAGAATGAGAAACAACAGCAACAACAAAAATAAAATAGAAATTCTAAAATGGACAAATGCAATACTAACATTAAGAACTCAGTGGATGGGTTTAACATCAGATTAGATACAGCAGATGAGAGAATGAGTGAACTGGAAGACAGATTAGAATAAAATACCTATTCTGAAGCATGAAACAGAAAAGGATGAACAATCACAGAGGGAGCATATGAGACATATAGTGCAGAGTGAAAATGAGTGAAAAAAGCTAGTGACAGAATGTGGCAGAAGCAGGAATTGAGGAGAATGTGGAGGAGTAATCACTGAGAATTTTCCAAAACAAATCAAAGACCAAAAGCCACAGGTTCAAGAAGTGGTACAATTCCCAGAAAGGAAAAACAATAAAACTATATCTCGGCATATTATTTTCCCATCTCTTTGCTTCCATCGTGTCTTTTAGATTAGTTGCCAGTCTTGCTCCTGTAAAGGTAATACACCTCTTTTCCTCTGACTTGTCCTACCCAGTAGGTGGTTATTGGCATGTAGGTAGAAAACAGATCATGTGGATAGAATAGAGAGATCAGAAATGAACCCATGAATATGTGAAATTTGTTAGATTATTTGACAGAGTGGAAGAAAAAGTATGCATTTTTAATAAATGATGCAAAGGCAATTGGTCATACTTTGGAAATAAATGAAATTTGACTCCTACTTCATACCATATTCAAAATTTAATATCAGGTACATTAAAGACCCTATTATAGAAGGCAAGACTGTAACATGTTTTGAAATTAATATAGGAGAGTATCATTGTGACATCAGGATAGAAAAGGACTACTTAAACAAGACACTAAAGACCCAAAGGGAAATATTAGTTAAATTAGACTACAGTTAGAATTTCTGCTCATTAAAAAAAACAAATTAAGAATTAATGTTTATTAAAAGATGCCATAAATTGAGCAAAAAATTACCCAGAATATACAAATTCCTACTAACCAATAAGAAAGAGAAACAATACAATAGAAAAATGGGCAAATGAAACAAATAGCAATTTTACAGAATAAATTTTACTTTACAAATGGATCAATTGTCAATTTCATTGCTAGTCAGGGAAATGCAAAGTAAAACCCACCATTTCATACTCAATTATTGGACAATACCGAGTGCTAACTAGGATCTGGAGATACAGGAATTCTCATCCATTGTTGTTCAGAGCAGAAATTGGTATAACCATCTTGGAAATGAGTTTGGTAATTCTGAACCATGAGCATGCCCTATTACCTACCAATTCCATGACCAGGTATTTATGTTAGAGAATATCTTGCATATGTGCACTAGGAGACAGAAATAGTCATAATGGCATTTTTTATTATTAGCAGAAATATATAACATAAACTTATATGTTATGTACATAAGTAATATATATCGCATATATAAATAAAAATTGTTCATCAATAGAAAGATGTATGCTCAGACACTAGACTAATATATCACCATAAATATGAAAGAACATTTACGTGCCTCAACAGAGACCAAACTCACAAATATAATATTGAAAAAAAAAATCACTGAAGAAGAATATGTTGCTATAAATTCATGATTATAAAGTCCAAATATAGACAATTAAACTACATATTATTTAGGATACCTGCACAGGTGGTGAACACTATAAATTGCCAGCATTTAATATAGTGGGTTACCTCTAAAGAAGAAGAATGAGTTGCAGTTAGTGATGTATAAGTGGCTTCCAGTGTGTGGTAATGTTCAATTTCTTGCAATAGATGGTGAATGTTCATTTATAAAAGTACACAACAACTTCACTCCTCTATGCAGGGCTGGATGGCATTGCCCTGTGAATGTGAGATCACCCACATCTGGCAAAGGATATGCATCTGGGTGAGCTAAATTCATCAATCCAAATTTGCTTTCAGCAAAATCTCCAGTTGCAATTTCCCTTTGAGTGCACTCCTCTTCAAAACTATCAATTC